>NW_015662934.1:51444-61839 GCF_001515625.1 Sinocyclocheilus rhinocerous
GCTCTCTCATAATTCTGCCCAAAAACACTGTCATGAATAAAGAACTGTATCAAAACGTCCTGCAAGAGCGACTTCTTCCAACGATCCATGAGCAATTTGGTGATGATCCGTGCATTTTCCAGCCTGATGGAGCACCATGTCACAAAGCAAGAGTGATAAAGAAGTGGCTCGAAGATCATTACATTGAAATTTTGGATCCGTGGCCAGGCAACTCCCCGGATCTGAATCCCATAGAGAACCTGTGGGCAGTCCTCAAAAGGCGAGTGGACAAGCAGAAGCCCACAAATTGTGATCAACTCCGAGAACTAAAAAGGCAAGAATGGATCGCCATCAGTCAGGATTTGGCCCAGAAGCTAATATCCAGCATGTCAGAGTGAATTACAGTGGTTATGAAGAACAAGGGTCAACACTGTAAATATTGGCTCATTATATTTTATTGCCAATAAAAGCCTTTAAAACTTATGTTTATCATTGTTTTTCAGTATACCATAGAAACTTGTGGAAAAATAATCTACAACGACTGAAGCAGCAAACTTTGCAAAACACAATTTATGTCACAAGCTGTACAAGTTGTTGTGATTACACAATATAACCACATTGATGTGAAAATTAAGTAAAAACATAGTTGGTTGTGTATGTAACATGATTGATTAACCCATATGGTGTGTGTTTTAATGTTAATGCCTGATGACCAAAACTTTTAGTGTACTTTACCCATATCTTTCTTTTATCAATATTACATAGAAGCTGGATTAATATGTTTTTCTGGTGTTTTAGGGGAAAAAAAAGGAATATATCCTACTTCTCATGACTGCACCACAACTGCATAGGAAAAAAATCAGGGAACATTTGACTTCTCATCTGACCCATTCAGTGCTTTAAGGCTGAATGTAATGATCATTATTCAAAAAGAGAAGACAGCCTTTCAAGACTTCTTCAGTACTCACTCATACAGTATAATGATACATTTAAGGCGTGTGACATAAATGGAAAATTCCTGACGGATCATGGGAGCGCTGTCTGTGTGTTGGGTACTGTCCATGGTGCTGTAGCATTTCGGTGACTTCCTTTTTTTTTTCTTGGAATTGTGTAGTTAGGTTTGTAGGGTAGATCGTGTAGTTTGTTTTTCTTTGTGTTTGTTAGATTACTTAACGTTAAGTTACAGTTCGATTGTTATCCTTACACATGCTTTTAGAGTCACTGGAAAATAAGCTGCAGTGAAAATCCGTCTTTGTCAAGTAGCCTACTCTCCAGCATGCACAAGTGCAGAGTACGTGTATACACACGTTTTTACTCAAGTTTCTAGCTTTCTATTATGACAAGCGTATGTTGGACGGACAAAATATTTCCATGCCAATGCAACAATGGCAAGAACAATACATCTTGAACTTAACCATTGACGAACTTTAGTGAACAAAACAGTGCCCACGGACTCTGAGCTCTTGACAAAGGCAATTTCAGATAATAGCAGGACGAGTAAATGTTCGCAGAAGTTTAGTTTTGATTTTTAATGCGCTACTTCAGTTAGCTTTCTTCTTGCGTTTCTTCGTGTTCTTTAATACATTTTAAACTTTGTCTTGAAGTTTCGTTCTGTTTTTCCGAGACCTGAAGAAGTAGAAGTAAATTTCAGATAATAGCAGGACGAGTAAATGTTCGCAGAAGTTTTGATTTTTAATGCGCTACTTCAGTTAGCTTTCTTCTTGCGTTTCTTCGTGTTCTTTAATACATTTTAAACTTTGTCTTGAAGTTTCGTTCTGTTTTTCCGAGACCTGAAGAAGTAGAAGAAAAGCCATTCTGAATAAATCCAATAGTGCGTTCTTAAAGTGCTTTAATGGTTTCAAGGCGCCAACTTGAAACAGATTAACTTTTAACTGTTACTTCTCTTCATTTAGCCTACTGTAATTGAACGCGGTTTTACTCCAGTAGGTTACGTGATGTTTATAACCAACAGCTCTAATTCGTTCCTATAAGTCGTTTCAATAGCAGCAGTATTCCAACAAATAACCTGACTCTTATAATACTCTTATAATTCAACGTTTTCGTCGTTTCTACGGCAAACGGCATAACTTCTCTCTTCTTCCGTTGATCAGAGGCACAGAGAAGTGTTACGTCCACAACACAGCGCCTCCCGGTGGAGAACTTTGTGCTGCACGGTAAACGACCAGAAAGGATGACTTCATTTGGATATTTTAAACTTCTGTTTTAAATTGAAATAAGGGACACGAAGGAGAAAGGTTAAAGTTGATTTTATCTACGTCAAGTGTAGATAAATGTTCAAACAGAGTAAAAACCGTTGGGCGCCAAGAGGTTCGCGCGTTTCTTGAGGTGAGGAGAAGCGTTCAAAAAGATAACGTACTAACGAAAACTAAAAAGCCAAGAGGCGTTACACTGAGTTTACAACGGTAAGAGTATCTGAAACCTCTTTAAACCTTAGTAAGCAAAACTACCCTCTTTTTAGTAGGCTATATGTGTGTTTTGCCCGTACTTTTACAATCTACGTTTATAATCTCCCCCTGTGTTCCTCTACACGTCCTTTAAAAAAAACTCTGGAAAAAATGTAACATCAGACATAAAGTATATAAAAAACAGCCTTCAGAATTATTCTATGGTGTCGCCAATCCACCACAAGAGGGAAGTATACATCTGACCAAACAGCAGTGGACACAAAGCTGACCAGCTCACGGACGTACAACTGTTTCAGGTTTGAACTCTTCATTCCTCCACCTTCGCAAATATTGATTATTTCGTTGTGTGTGTGTCGATAGCATCGTCCAAACAGCTGCCGTGTTATGATTTTGAAACGCGCTGTGCTCATGTTTATTCAACGAAGTCAAACGGCACAAATAAATCAATGTATGGGAAACACTGGTAATGTATATCGAAATATCGGAAATGTGTTTAAAAATCATATCACCGTTATTGAAAAAAATTATATCGCGATACATATTGATATTGAATTATTGTCCAGCCCTAGTTTAGCAGAATGCTCCTCTCTATATACTCTTAATATAATGAAAGTGAAAGTGAATGAGAACAGACCCTGTCAAGCTCAAAAATTCATTCATTCATTCATTCCTTTATTCATTTAACATTTTAAAATTGTATACAATTTTATTTATATTTAATTTAATTTATTTTTATATGCATTTTATTAATTTAATCTAATTTTATTTATTTTATTTTTTTTGTCTTTTTGGAGCTCAACAGCATTTCACTTTCATTGTGTGGAAAAGAACATCTCATAGTACTTTTAACATAATTTTGTGTCCGACAGAAGAATAATACCATCATATGGTTTGAAACAACATGGGGGTGAGTAAATAAATGTCATTTTTTTTGGTGAATTGTTTCTTATTTAGTTTCAAAACACACCAGCAGCCTCATTATTTACAAATGTTTGCGCAAATACAAATCTGAAACATCACACTTTCCCCCGTGTTAGTGCTAGTGACACTTGTAGTTGCTGGAAGTGTTGGTTTTATCAGAGGATGCAGTAGCATGTCAGAAGGTTTTATCTCTCTCCAGGCTTCGTGTGGTTGTTCAGTGAAGTGACCCGGATTCTAAAGCAAAGGGGTGGAGGTGTTGTGGAGTGGGAACACGGGTGGAGGGGGGCTCCTATGATGAGAGTGGATTAGAGATGGAGGTAGGGGGGTTATGGGTGATGCAGTTTTGCAGCTGTGCGTGTGCTTCTGTGTCTGTGTGTGATTACGGGGGGCAGGAAAGGTTCAGAAGTGTTGGAGCAGAAAATCTCTCTTCTCTCTCCTCCTCCTCTTTCTCTTGCTGTCACCGGGCCAGACGTAAAGCAACAGCAATTTGTGCGATTTCACAGCTCACTGGATCCCCAAAAAAACTCTGACAGCCTTATACTGAGAAAGGAAGAGAAGCGAGGAGAAATGGAGGGGTAGAATCATGTTATGAACTGAACAAGGGGAATTTGAAGGACCGGGGAAAATAGAAATATGTGGGATGAGGAAAGTCTTGTCGACTCGTTTTGCTTTTGATCCAAAGTGGCGACTCGAAACGGCACTGAAATTGTAAACAGAAACAAAAATGTTAATTGAAATATTAATATTAATATGAAATGTGTAGCTGCAACAATATATTTAAATATTAAAATATGGCATCAACATAAACTGAACAGTAAAAAAGAGTTGAAAAACATAAACTTGGAAAAAACAAACCTTGTGGTTGGTCCTTACTGCAAGCGAACCCCTATTTAATGTAGTCTGGGTTGTATTTTCTTTTTCCTTCAGTAGTTTTGTTTATGTTTTTCAAGGGCTCATCACACAAGCTGTCCATGTTGATATTTCTTGAATTTATTTAATTCAATGCATTTAATTATTTACATTATAAGCATGTCAGTCAATTCTATTTATCTATCTATCTATCTTATTTTTTTAAAGATTTTACATGGTTTGAGAAGGAAATTTAAAATGTTGGGGTCAGGAGGTTTTTTATTTTATTTTAAGAAATTAAGACTTTTATTTAGCAAGCCTGAATTCCATTGATCAAAAGTGACAGTAAAGACTTTTACATTGATGCAAAAAAGAATCCTGAAAAATATTAAGCAGCACAACTTTTTTTTAGCATTGATAATAATCTGAAATGTTTCTTGAGCATCAAATCAGCATATTAGAATGATTTCTGAAGGATCATGTGACACTGAAGACTGGAGTAATGATGCTGAAAATTCAGCTTTGATTTTTTTTTTTAAAACAAAAAAACAAAAACTGTAATTGTGACTATTTTCTGACAATTATAAGTTTATATCTCACAGTTGTGAGAAAAAAAGTCAGAATTATGAGATAAAAAGTTGCAGTTAACTTATATTTTTTATTTTTATCCCATGGCAAAAACAAGCTTGCAAAGAAAACAGCTATATTTAATTGTACAAATATTTCACAATATTGCTGTTTTTACTGCATTTTTGCTCAAATAAATGCAGCCTTAGTCACTATAAGAGACTTTTGAAAAAAAAAGTGTATAAAATTTATTTTTTATAAAGATTCTGCAGATTAGTTTCTACATCTTTGTCTTTTGTGTCCTCTATTTGTGAGTCTTGTGCTGGTTTAGAAACTATACAGTGAGCTCATCATAAAATCTGAGCCTGAGGATCACCTAATCCCTCAATCTCTTCATGAGCATTAACTGCTCTTTGAGCTTCTATTTGTGTGGCCTTTTCCTTTATCTAATATTCAGAGATGTGTCACTGTAACCCCAGAAAAACCTCTGAAGCCATTCTGAATGCATAATGCTGTCTCCCGGACAATTACGGTGTTTGCAGACAAGCGAGCGAGAAACTTGTGCAATAATTGAAAAGGCATTTGCTGGGATGACGGAGCACTTAATAGAACCGCCTCTTTAGAAGAGGAGCTCAAGTGCCCTCAAGATAAGACATGTCACCTGAGTTCTTTGTCTCGAGGGCTGTAGGACATCTGGATTGGCTTTTAAGGTCAGTCATGGGACAGGAAGCCCCTTTAATCCCTCCAGCTGTAAAGTGAGGAGGATATTCTTTGGGTTGCTGAACAGTAGCTGCACACAGTCCTGTCTAATCGCAGCACATCACCTTAAAGACTTGGAATAGTTCACATAAAGTGAAGATAAGATGACTTTGTCAAAAAGCAGACTGAAATTTTATGCAAAATTCGATTCCTAAAGATATGACTTCTAAACACAAGTACATTTAGGTATTGTACAAACTGTTCTAAATAATGCAAATGAAATGGAGATGAACTTCATCTTTTGCAAAAAAAATAAAGTGTAGGATTTACCTAGATATTTGGTGCAACAAATACATGTGCACTGTAAAAAAAATTCCGTAAAATTTACGGTAGAAAACCGGCAGCTGTGGTTGCCGGATTCCTGAAAATCAAGAAAAGTTTACCAAAATGTTCTTAAAATTCACTAAAATATTCCAACTTATATATATTATATTATAATAAAACTAATGAAATAATAAAAACTAAATAGGCATATAAAAAACAACAAAATTAAGAAAACTAAAATGAAAGTATATATATATATATATATATATATAAACAAATGAAAATATTAATAAAAACTCAATGCTAAAATAACACTGGCTGGTGCAGTTATTATTAAAATCCAGCCATGCACTGAAAATTTCACTAATAATTACAAAGAAATGGTAAGTACTACATACTTTCTTGTAAAATGTACTCCAATGATCTTTGTTCATTTTGAAGTATTAAAGAATAGAAGCAGGTTTATAGATAAAACACAGGCTCTTTTAGATGTGTTGTGTGGGCCCTGTTTTCTCACATGAGCATGAAATGACTGTGTAGGGTGAGGGGTCAAGTGAAGGTGGCATCCCCACGCAGCCAACTGGAAAGCTTGGAGTTCAAAGGTCATTGAAAATATGGATTGCTTGACTTGTCATACAAATCAAATCAGCTGCTAGCTGTACTAGCTGTTTAAAATGACCCAGCCTATTAACAGAGCAAGGACAGCAGACGGCAAACCGGTACTACCAGTCCAGAATATCTCTATCTTCATTTTTTTTAACCTTCAGATATTTTCAGATGGAGTAGATTTTAGAATGCAACCCTGATTCTAGCTTAATTTTATATTCCCTTTGTGACTTTGACCTTGTCTTCCCCGCTATTTGTAAGACTGTGATTTATCTGTCAGATTAATTTTGTTGGCTGCATTGAAATGTGTTTAAGATAGGGGTCACTCTTCGGGTCAGAGATGGCAGCCAATAAATTGAAGGGGAAAAAGAAGAGAGAGGGTGTTTGAAGCAAATTGTCGGAGGACAGAATAATTGAAAGAATTGCATTTGCACAAACATAACAACATCTCTGAATTATTAAACAGTTTATGGGATTATAGTGCCTGTTTTTGATTTTACAATTAAATGTGTGTTAATTTAAACACAACAATCAATAACTTTGCTTCATAGTAAACATGCATTGCAGATGTGCATTAACGGAGGACTGCTGTCGCATAGGCAATGTGTCTTTAGAATAGTGTGAATTTCAATAAAATCAATAAAGGTTTTCTTAAAGCTCTGAGCTGGCGTTCAGTTTTGCATGCCTTGCAACAGCTATATGAGAGCTATCCACATATATATTTATACACAAAGTAAGCACATCTTTCATCAGAGCCACATCTGAAGTACCAGCTTAGGTGCAACAAACACGTTCATTGTGCATTTAAAAAAAAAAACTGTAATAATTAAGACCAAACCATTATTGCTTTAAATGTATAATGCAAAAACTAAAATATTACAATGTTTAAAATACTGAAAATAATTAAGCCATGGTTATTTTATATCATTGATATATTATTATAGGTTTTTATTATATTTTGAATTAGTTTTTATTTTTATATTTTCCTTTTTCATTTTGATTTTTAAAGTTGTATTCATTTTGTTTTGTTTTTGTAATTTGTATTTTTAAAATGTCTATATACTTTTTTTTTTTATAAATTTTTATTTTAGTTTTAATTTTTGTTATTTTAGTACATTAGTATACACTAAATGAAAGTGATAAACTGATAGCAACTAGCTAAAATAAAGTTTATGCTTTTTTATATTTTATCTTATGTCAGTTAACATTTGTTTTATTTTAAGTAATGGAAATGCTTTTATGATTTTAGTTTTAGTTAATAATCCTGGTCACACGAGTTCATTTATTTATATATACCAATTAGTAAGTATATAATGCTATATGCATTAAATAATTTTATGTTAGAAATGTTATTATATTATATTATATTATTAATATACATTTGAAAATTCATCGAGCTGAACTAGCACCAATATAACAATACATAACCATAAAAAGCAGTATTAACTGTATTTTTGTAAAACATAAAATGGCATTCATGGAGATGAATCAGACTTTTACTAATGAGTTTTAAACAAAAGATCCTATAAAAAAAAAAAATAAAACACTCAAATCACATTTAGATGACTGCAATATTCAAAATAGCATCATTTTTATATTGGCAACAAAATCTGTATGAAAATATCATTAAAAATGTGCTATAAATAATAGTCATTTTAAAGCAAAGAATGAGGAAAAAGAAGAATGTACAGTAACACATTCAAAATCACAATATGAAAAAATATATATTTATGTATTGTTCTCTTTATAGTCATACTGCACAGCTTATCCAAGCTCGATGGGTAGATGAAAAACTCCACGTGGACAGCCGAGCTTATAAGGCAGATGTTTATGACTCGTTATTTACAAGCTCTTTAATCTGGCCAATTTCCTTGCCCTTGGCAGTGGACGGGTCTGTGGGTCGCTCCGGCTGAACCTGCGCCGCTGGTCATTCATCTCCTCGCGGGCAGCTAATGTGGGGTGGTTGCTGGAGCGAAAAGCTGTCAGGGCTATTTTTCATTCATAGCCCGTTTTCTCGCATACATTTCAATTAGAGGAGCTTCGGGATGCTACCGGTTCCCCGAGGGAAGCTCTGGCAAAGCCCTCGTTTAATACTCCCATCTGTAAGATAAATATTAGCCCGTCACTGCCCGTATCGATTTGCGCTAAGGTTAAAAGCTTCAAGGGCCTTGGCTTGAATATGGGCTGCTTGGCAACTTCCCTTCACCCCCGCGGTCAGATCGGGTCTGACCCAGACAGTAGAATCCTGCTCCTTGATTTCTTCCCCCATATGTGATTAAATGCTGCTTCTCTCTCCGTCACCCCAACCTTAACCCTGGACCTCTCCGCTCCCAGGTCACTTAACCTTGAACCCAATTACAAGATAAGGTTACTTAAAGGTGACCCCCGCTTTGCTTTACTCAGCTAATAGGACGGTCGAGAAAAAGCCCGGCGCAGCTGATATGCTTCTAGCTAATTCACAGGGGTTGACAAAGGTCGCACTCAAGCCATAAAGAAGAGCTTCGATCTCTTGCGCGAAATGAAACTCAGCAATACACAAAGACGGTCAGAGAGCGGCTGGAGAGCCAGCAGCGCAGCCTGCTATTCAAATAAGACATTTTTGATGCATTCCAGTCAACCTGAAGTATTAATGTTCATACACAGGTCACACTGTCAACCAATTTTGGTTTTCTGTCAGATTGGATCTTTCTTGCATGAGTGAAAACGGCAAAAAAACTATTGAGATTTCTCTGCACCCAATTTGGGCCACTTTTATGATATTCATGTCTGATTTTCCTCTTTATTTGGGAATTTTCATTATTGTTGCACCACTGATAAGCTAAGGTAAAGTTACTGAATGCATAGAAAAATGTGTGCATGCAATTAGTATTTTTGATATGGTTGTCAAACACGCAAAAATTTTAATGCTGATTAATTGAATGGTGTTTTTTCATGGTTTAATATGCCATGTTTTAGTCTTATTAGTGTTATAGTAAATTAATAGTTCAAAGCTGAATTAACTATAATTATGATTAAATGCAAAAAAAAGTTAATGTGAATTTTTTTTAATAGAATTTGCATATTTACACGATTAAATAAAAAAGTAAATATGCTATTCATTCATTCTTTGATTAATTCATTAATTCCTTAATTCATTCGTTTATTTATATGTAATTAAAGTTGTTTTTAAAAGAAATGTCAGTAACCTACTGTATTAAAATGACCTTACTTATAGTCATGCAACCTATTTTTAAATTTATATATGAGCAATATTGGAAGCTAAGCTGTCCAAACAAGCAATGAAACAGCCCTTCTTGACTGCAGAAATTTTCCTTTGTTGATCAGTTTTTACATGTCAGTGTCATTCAGCAGATAGTATGCATTCAGAGCGATCTGCAGTGCACTAATAGCAGAGACTCTTCTCTCCAGCAGCGGAGGTTAAGCGCTGTGCTAAAGGCCACTGTGATCACAGTAAGACTGTGATCCTGATAAGCTTCTGGTTACTGGGTCACACTTGTTTGAGACAGAACCTTCAGCCTGTGTCAGCAGTCATGGACTTGTTAACATTATATCACCACCAACTCACAGCAAATTATACAATTTCTATAGATTATATATTTGTTTAGCCATGAGGCATGATTTGCCATTAAGTCAAAATAGTAATAGTAATGAATCCATCAAGATGGAACAGCCTTTGCACATAAAACTCGCATGATTTTATGATAGAATAGAATTATTTGGATATAGATATACTTCACTGCATTCACTATTACAGACAGAGTTAATGAAAATGACATCCAAATTTACTTACCCTCATGTCATTTCAAACCCGTATGACTTTCTTCCTTCTGCTGGACACAAAATATTTAGAGAAATGTTGGGATCATTTGTATGGACAAATTTTTTTTAAAAAATATTAATAGTACTTATTATTATATATTTTATATAATTTACATATTGACCACATGGTTAAATGCATAATTAATTATGATTAAATGAATTAAAAAAGAAGAAAATATATAGTCTATTTTTAAAATAAACACAC
>NW_015662934.1:61980-73171 GCF_001515625.1 Sinocyclocheilus rhinocerous
ATATAAATAAATAATATTGTTATATATGTTTTATGTAATATTATAAAATGAATACAATTTATTAAAATAAAATGTGATTGTTTTTAATAAATGCATTTATTAAAAATGTATTTATTATTATTATTATTCAGTTAGTTAGTTTTTTTTATTGTACATTTTTCATAATGCACTACTCAAGTTTATGCAGCCCAGGATTGAAATGTGATTTTCTACTTTATTTATGGCATCAAGGGTTTTATTCACCCTTTTCATCATATGAAAGAATGGGGCTGCAGCTGACGTGCTTAAACACATTAGTTCATTGTTTGTAAATTAAGCCTCGAAATAGGTCATTGCATTTGATGAGAGACAAAGGGACTGTAAAATTGCACAGCAATGCCAGGCCAGTATTCAAAAGATCTGTTTGCCTGCAAGGACCACTTAAATGATACATTAAACAGCCAAAAACCATACCTCAGTGAAGACAAACATTGAGCTCAAGCAGAAAAAAGCACCTGCAACAAGCCGATTTACTGGTATTTTAACAATGAAGGTGAAAACAACCCAATCTCTGTGTTTAATACATATAGTAGTTAGTGTTGCCTGATTGCTTACAGCCAGAAAATAAGGAGAAAAGGCCAGAGAGGGAGGGAGAGATGGAGTGAGAAAGAGCGAGAATGCCCTGGTAGCAGAATAGCCTGTTGACCGCTGAGTGAACCTTCCACTGAACTGAGGATGAACCTTCAACTTGAGGAGCGTCGGTCACAGATCTCCCTGGGAGCTACAAACAGGGGCGGCCAACCAACACACCAGCACTTAATACACACATCTCGTACTATTCACCCCTGCATGCACACATTTTTTGCTTTCTCACACCTTCATCGCAGCCATGCGCAAAACGGCAGAGCTGAAAATCACCAATAGACTTTTTTTTTTTTTGCGGTGTGCTTGCATGCAGATAGATGCATTGAGAGTTCATGCTTTAAATCTCCTGCAACACTATGCAATAGTGTACACGCACACCAGCAACATACGCAACATCCCAACACGACACACCCAGCGGGGCGATTGCAAAATAAGGTAGGGGTCATGGACGGGTCAGTGTCGAACATACCATTCCTGTCTCTGTTTGGCATTCTGCTGCAAATGGCACAAGGGAGGGACTTACAACGCTAGCCAGCACAAAACCCACTTTCCGAGGTAAAAGCTGAATTACTGGTAAGAGTCCCATTAACAACAGCATTGTGTTGTGAAGTGGGGCAAATGTGAGCCGGAGGGTGTCAAGCAGGGGTGAACAGAGACCTATAGGAGATGTACTGTACATACTAGACTACAAGAGTAGTAAGAGACATAGAAAGCACAGGCGTTACATAACCTGACTCAACTGATTTAACCTTTGTCTTTTTCAAAATAAGATTTGAAAATGCATTTATTTTGATTGTGTAAATACTGGGTTACTGAATATCAACATAGTGTCTTTAAAAAAATATACCAAATTCCCTACAAGTCAAAAGTTGGTGGTCAGTAAAATATGTTCATGTTTTTAAATAAGTCAATTATGGTCACCAAGGCTGCATTTATTTGATTAATAATACAGTAAAAACATGAGATATTGCTACAATTTAAAATAACTGTTTTCTAGTTGAATATATTTTAAAATGTATTTATTCCTGTGATGCAAAGCTGAATTTTCAGCATCGTAGGTAGGTAGGTAGCTTTATTGTCATTCAACTGTACATGTAGGATGCACATATGAACGAAATTTCGTTTCACTGGCTCATAAAGAAAAACTACACTAACTAAAACATGTACTACTGTACAAAATCTTTTAAAAAAATATAATATAAAATAAGATAAGATAAAAAAAATGCTCCAACATGAATTAAGAATATAACATTAAAAATAATTTAACAGCAGCATATAAATAATTAATAAGTACACACAGGGCCGTCCTTAGGGGGGTGCAACTGGTGCGGTCGCACCGGGCCCCGCGCTTGAGGAAAAGTTTTTAGAAAAGTTATTTTGAGTTCAAAAGTCTAATAGCTTGTGGATAAAAGCTATTGCAGAATCTTACTGTTCTGCCCCGAATGCTGCGAAACCTTTTTCCAGAGGGCAGCAGCATAAACAGTCCATAGTGAGGATGGGTGGGGTCCTTTAGAATATTTTGGGCACAGGCCAGACAGCATTTGTGTGGATGGAAGGCAGTGAAGAGCTGATGATCTTTTGCGCTGTCCTCACCACTCTCCGCACAGACCTCCAGTCTGAAGCTTTACAGTCCCCAGACCAGACCGAGATGCAGCTAGTCAATATCATTACTCATATAATTTCTTATTATTAACAGTGATGAAAACAATTGTACTGCTTAATATTTTTATGGAAGCAGTTAAACATTTTTCAGGATTCTATGATGAATAGAAAGTTCAAAAGAACAACATTTTTGAAATATAATTTTTTAATAAAACAATAAACGTCTTTGTCACTTTTGTTCAAATTAATTAATTCTTACGGAATAAAAGTGTTCATTTATTTTTTTTAAAGAAATCTTACTGACCCCATACTTTTGAATAGTAGTGTATTTTTATTGAATAAATAAACAGAATCATTAAAATTCAACTGAAATTATTATTATTATTATTATTTATTTTTTATTTTTTTTGGGGTGGCTTCCTTGGACAAATCCATGCCAGGATTTCAGACTTTTGGGGTCATAATGAATTTTGTAGTCATTTGTGATAACTGGATAAAGGATTTTAAAACCATTTTATAGAAAGTAATTTGTACTAGGAAAATTATATTTAAAAAAATTTGAAAAATAACTACTGTAGATTTTTTTCTTCTTTTTTTCTTTTCTTTCTTCCTTTTTTTAAGATTATTAAAGCCATGCCCATGAGCTTTTAAGATTGTATTAATTTTGTTGGATATGGATATAATGCATAACTGCACAGTTAAAAATATGAAACTTTTAAAATAGCTTGTGATTACAGTAGTGGCACATAAATAATGTGCTATATAGCAAAAATCACCTGCACTACAACAAGACGTACTAAATTGTACTAAATAAAAACAAGTGGTGATTGTCTGTGCAAAACTCACCACTAAGGTGTTGCTATGCAGTATACTGGTTGCCGGGGCGCTGATATGCAGTTTCTGTAGAATTGCAGATGTAGATGTTGAATTTCCTGTAAAAGAGAAATGCATAACATTATGGAAATAATGGGTTAGAATGCAATTTTCTGTTGATGAAAGTAAATATTTAAATGTTTTTTTTGAAAGCTTTGATAACTCATAAATCATTATGTTTTTACTGCATAGCAGGGCAGCCCAGAGCCAAGGACACCTTGCCATGGCAAAAAAAACAAATGGAGAGACAACTGTCCCTGAGGTCAGAACAGGTGCTGCGGGACAGGCCAGAGTCCGCCGGGACAGCTGTACTATTCCTGTCCAGAACAGAGCCGGCTGACTGCGGATCCACAGAGACTAATGACAGATGGACAGGTGAGGGAGCCCTCGAACGGCCCGGAGGTTTGTGCTTTACACTCCGAGATGATGACGGAGAAAGCTTTTACACAACATACATAGAATTGATGGCGCTATCAAAGTCTAATTGCTCATAAATGTGTTAAATCAGCATGTGCTTGTTTCTAATAGTGTTCCTCTGTCCTCTGGAAACAGATTTATTCACTCCGATGAGCAATTTCCACACACACACAGACTCGTGGAAAATCATGCAGCTGCAACACCCCGCGCCAATTAACATGCCTGCGACCTCACACATCCGGGTCAGTGCGTCCAAGCAGGGGAACAAAGGCAGAGCTGGTCCCAGAATGTGAGTTCCCAATTACCCTTGAGTGAGATCCACAGAGCAGAATGCTGCAGGTGAGAAGTTGGATGGGGCTTCAATCAACCTCTGTGGCACCGGCTTGGAATCGCTGCGTGTCTGCGATGAAAAATGCTGAGGGAACAAGACAAAACAGTACACAGACTAATGAATTCAGTGCATGTGTAATTTATGACGAGCAGACGGGCCCCTCGATTCTTTCTGGTGTGGAACTGCATGCTACAATATTAAATGCGTATTAAATACGTATTTAAGAGCCGGTTATCAAGAGGCAGTGTCATGTGAGGTCATTATACTGTGACCCACAAAAAGCTCAAAAGATACTTATATATATATATATATATATACACATAACAGTATTTTGAATTTACTTTATTTATTTGATGTCATTCATGTCTTTTCATTTTTTTTTCACATGGAAGATGAAAGGAGACATTTTAAAGAATATTTATGAGAGTTCATAGTGACTATTATCATCAACCTCCAAAAAGATCATTAATGGCTAAACAATTTCAAATTTGATATTAAATTTCATTAATAATAAAAAATGGCATGTTACACATTCAATTAAATGTGAGGTTTTTGAAGTAGAAAGACTGAAAAATCATTTGTGTTTGGGTCATTTTGACCCGGGGATGATTTTCTTTTTTGCCAGAAATGCTAAATTTTAAAATAAAAAAAATTCTAAAACTTTCTAAAGAAAAAAAAAAAGTATAATTTTTGTACTTTTTTATGGATTTATTCCCCAACGCCTTACATATGTGGTGTTCTTCTAAGTCAAAAATGTCTGGCCTACAAAAATTGCTTATACATTTCTATAAATAAAATGATGCTATTTTACCAAATTTTGGATTCAATCTTTTTATTAACTTGTTTTCTTTCAATTAGCACATGTTTTATATTTCTTTGATTGATCATCATAGGCCTCATTTTTCTGAGCTTATGCACCTCAGTTTTTGTGTAAACATTGCCAAAAGTATGCTCAAATGTTTTTTTTTTTGTTTGTTTTTCACTTAAAACCTGAAGTGCTTAAGCTCAGACCAGTGAGGCCTACAGTCAATCACTTCCAAAAATACAGAAATACAAAACTTGTGTTAATTGAAAGAAAACAAGTTGACAAAAAGATACCATCAATTAAAAAAAAAAAACAGGAACACCAAATTAGGTAAAGGATTTTCAAGGGATTTTCAAAGTCATAACTGAGTCCTAACTGAGGAGCAGAGAAGTCGTTATACAACCAAGCATCTCAGATCTTATTTGTGTTTATGTCAGATTCAGAAAAGGTGCATTGGTATCAAAATAGTCATCAATACCTAACGGCATGGGTTTCTCTGTGCTGTAGCTGACTGAAAATAGTCATATGGACTGTTTTGTGGTGTTATTTTTTTGTCCTTTTTCAAGCATGATATCCCCCAATCCCCCAGTTTGGGGTGAACTATTGCTTTAAAAATCAGTTAAGTAAACATAATTGATCAAAACATGCAGATACTAACTGCTCAGACAAACACAGTATATAGTGGCAGATGTTGTCAACACGATAGGAAATTTGCCTAAAGGCCACGAGGACTGAGTGCTGTATCTCAACTCGTTCCCTTTCTGTTAACAGTTCAATGGCATGTCATCTGCAACAATTACCCTGTCCTTACTGTAACGAACAACTCGATAGAATATGACTGTGATCTAATGTAGTAGATCCATCAGTGCTGGTGTAATGACAGTGGAGTTCGCACAGAGATCAGGAATCAATGTGCAGCTCTGCAAAGGGCATATAGAGTTTGTTAGGGATGTACAGGCGTGTACACAATCTGTGCATGCAAAACTCAAATGACTGTCATTTATGAAGTTATAAACATTCTCTGCCAAAAAACATTCTCTGAATCCAAAAGTCTTAGACCTAACCGAACTTAAAATCTGGGATTTAAAACCTGATTTAAACCTTGAAATAAAAAGTTGTAAGAATATTAAAATAAATAACAAAATTAATATTTATTTAATAACTTTTTAGCTAATTTATTATTTAAAAAAGATATATACAATATAAAAATATTAATATAATAATATAATTTTTTAAAGTTATATTTATGGGCTTTTATGCCTTTAATGGACAGGAAAGTAGAGAGCAGACAGGAAAGCATTGGGTGGAGAGATCAGCAAAGGACCTCGAGACAGGAATCAATCTCGGGTCACTGTGAGCACAGTTGTGCTAGTGTTGATGCACTAACCACAGGGCTATTGATGCCAACTTAGATCATTTATTTAATATAAAATGTAATAATAATTTAGATCATATTTTTTCATATACATTAAAAAAAAAAAAAAAGAACATTTTGACAATTGCAAAAATAGCATGAGTAGTATGGAAGTAATCTTTTCCAACATAGCCTTAAGTGATTAGTCAAAAAGTACATACCTTGATACACAAAATGAAAACCTTTAGCTGTGTTTGGTCCCTCGGTTTTGATAAATTCAAAAATAAACATTTTGACAGAATAAATAAGAAATTAATATGTTTTTATAAATTAATATAAAAGTAATAATTATGTAGTAATAATTATTAGATTATTTATTTTACATAATTTTTTTACAAAGAAAGTAGTATTATTTATTTTAATTAGTGTTACAAGTAGTACTGAATAGTATATACACTGTATTACATTATTTGAATTAAGTACTAAATCTAAATTGAATAATAATTTAGACCATTGTTTTCATATGAATTTAAAAAAAGAAACATGTTGACATAAATTATGTTTTTATAAATTAATATAAAAGTAATAATTATGTAGTAATAATTATTAGATTATTTATTTTACATAATTTTTTTTACAAAGAAAGTAGTATTATTTATTTTAATTAGTGTTACAAGTAGTACTGAATAGTATATACACGGTATTACATTATTTGAATTAAGTACTAAATCTAAATTGAATAATAATTTAGACCATTGTTTTCATATGAATTTAAAAAAAGAAACATGTTGACATAAGAAATTAAATATTTATTCAATAATAATATATTTCAAATAAAATTGAATAATTTATTTAATATAAATTTAAAGCAAAAAAACTAGTATTAGTATTTATTTTAATAAATTTAAGTATTACTAATAGTAATAATTTATTTGAAATAGAAATCTTGTTACATTATAAATGTCTTTACTGTCACTTTTGATTACTTTAATGCATCATTGCTGAATAAAAGTATTCATTTCTTTTAAAAAAGTACTAAATACATTGAAATTGAATTGAAAATAATTTAGAATTGATTTAACGTTTAAATACATAATTTAAATAGTTTAAAATGTAATATTAATATAATATAATAATATTAAAGTTTCGTTGGAGATCGTGGAACAGATTCCAAGGAGTCGTTGGAGAATCGCGGGAGGAACAGAAGGTAAGTCTTTCTAGGAGAATTCAGTAGAGAGAGTCCAGAACAGTCCATAGGAGTGAACGGTAGACCGGACAGTGAGTCCAGAATGTCGTCCCTGGCCACCCAGGAACGTTCCTCCAGTCCATAACCATCCCAGTCTAATAAATATTCCAGCCGACCACCCCGTCGCTGCGAGTCCAGGATGTCTCGGACCAGGTAGATGGACGGTTGGTCAAGGGTCGGCCTCGTTCCGGGAGTAAATGAGTATATCGTCAATGTAGACAATCACAGAGCGGAGGAAGAACTCCCGGAACACCTCGTTCATGAATCCCTGGAAGACCGACGGAGCGTTGGCTAGCCCATACGGCATTACAAGGTACTCATAGTGGCCAGGAAACAGGAAGAAGAAACCCCCTGGGAAATTCGCCCGCAAACATGTAGCCAAGAAAAATCCTGTGAATCCAGGACGCTTTAATCGCTCTGTCCACTCTTATAGAATTGTCTAGAATCAGTCCTATACAATGAAAGCAAAAAAATGAAAGCATAAAATTAACATAAAAGCACTGTACATTTAGTCATCTGGATCCATACACAAGCATTTGTGAGAAACATGTCAAGCCACTGCTATGTGTCTTGATTCGAAATGCTAATGTGCAATTTTGCGTGAATGGTTCCTTTAAGAGATGTCTAGTTCTCAGAGGTTTCGAATCATTCACAGATTACACAAATAGGAGAATGAGAAACATACAGACCATTTGAGAATCTAAAGAGTACAATTTGGAGGGAGATTTACAAATCATTAAACTGAAGATCTCTATTCTGGGAGCGTTATAATCAAACTCTTGCGTTTTGGTAATCACTATTTGAGAGTTGCCCTGGGGCAGTTGGCAACGCAACACCATCAATATTGATGCCCTGCAGCTTAACTGGGTTTTGGAGGGACTTTCTCCCACATCAATATTGATGCCATTGCCACATATCCTCGTCAGGCCCTCTTTAAGGATTTATAACAGCTACAGGGAAGGGTGGACGACTTTGTTAAAATGCTGCGAATGTTTCGGTCCCAGTGACTGTGCTGGAGGAATTTCTTTTAGTCACGGTCATTAGTTTTATGAGATTGTGATTGCTCTGGATTTTCGGTTTGGAAAACGAAATGGATTTCATTTTCAAATGAAAAACACCTAAATAAATGGGCTTTTGATTTCAGCACCCCCAAAAAGCAATCGTCCCAAACTTCTCCAGTACGGCTTCGTGCGTTCCCTCAACCCGCCGCAGGGCAGGAGCTCCACTTCAGCAGCTGGCTTCCTGACAGAGAGCCAAAAATGAGAGACCTCGTATGCACAAAGACTGACCTCAATTCAGTTTGACGTCTCAACTATTGATCTGACTGGCCGACCCTCCCAGAGACAGACCGCTTGCCCTTGTGGCCAGTGTTCAAGTTTAAGCGCTATAGCTGCGGGTGACTTCATTCTTAACATCTGAAACGTGCATTGCTATAGTTCATCCAGGCCTCTTGTTAAATTGAGATTGTCACATCAGTTAGAGGTTAAACGTGTGTGTGACTCAAGCACTGCTCAACAACACCCCATTTGTTTGCTATAGTTTGGAACAATCACTGAATGAATTATGGGGCCTGACACCAGATTTGTCATTTTAACCACAAGCCACAATGACTATTAAAACATGTCAGAGTCTAAACAATGGTAAACCTGAAGCTGGATTTTTATCGAACTGAAGATGTAAAATACAAGCATCCTTACAGATGCTTAAAATGTGTGATGATAAAAACCAATGATAAAATATGATGATAAAAACCAATTGGCATCTACATTCAAACAGACATTTAACTTACCCACAGGGCACATGCTGCTGCAAATACATTTAATATTCACAGTTAGATAATATTGCATGTTGTTGAGGTGAAGAGGTCACTGTTGCACTGGAGTGACAAGTCTGAAATGAAGGTACAAGTAATTTTCATACTAGCCGCTCTATTGCTGGAAGGGGTCTGGAGACCACAAGGCCACAAGCATGACTTATAACCCTGCCAACAGAGGTCTGAGCAATATGCATTAGTGAATTTTCCAAAAGAATGAAAAAAAGGTTAAATTAATAATAAATTAATATTTTTTTAAACCATATTGGTTAAGGTATTCAGTGATTTTTAAAGATCACAATGGCTATGTCTCAGTCACTCCCTAGAATTTCCCCTGATGCAACAGAAAAAAAGCACAGCTGTTCATAATATTCACCAATGGTGAAAAAGTCACCAGTGTCCCAGTGTGTAGTGGATCAAGGCTCTTGATAGTACCTGAATTCATTGTATTGATACACTGATTTCACATCATTGTGAAATCAGTGGAATGGGATGGAATGAAATTATTGGGGAGTGGAATGAAATTATTCATTAAAAATGTAATCAAAAATTAAAATTCTGTCATTAATTACTCACCCTTATATTGTTCCAAACCCGTAAGACCTTTGTTCATCTACAGAACACAAATTAAAGCTGCAGTCCGTAACTTTTTTGGTTAAAAATGATCCAAAATCAATAATTGAGCAAGTACATAATCAGCCAGTGTTCAAAACTATCGCCTTACTTTAGCCCAATTCACAATGGTTAGCTTATAATAATGTTTCCTAATTTGAGTGGTACTGGTAGGAATTTCGCGGGAAATTCAAGCATGCCACTGCGTCATTATGTCACATCTGTAAACATAAAGAAGGCGTCCCGGCTAATAGGCTATGGCATGTGAGGATCCTGCAGGTGGAGGATCGTTTATAGCCTTTTCTCACAGCAGCTGGAATAATTACACTTAGCATTTTGATGGGGGATTGTAATCCAGAAAGGATTATGCGTTTATGAAATACATGTGACTTAAATTATATTCCAGTTTTAAATATGCATCTGATTACAGATAGCCTAGGATTACACACGTTTTTGTATTTTAAAAAGAAACAGTTCGAAGAAAGAATCATTTGCTTTTTGGATTAAAAGAATTTCTTAATATGAAATTTGAATGGTATGAAAATTAGAAATTAGACTACAGAAATTGAAATCTTCATGTAACGCTAATACACACTACATACACACAATGCTCATGTTGTTAACATTAACAATTTGAGAAAAAAAGTATAACAATAATAATAATTTGCACGGTTTGATGTGATATGAGCTAAGTGATCATTAGATTTAATCACCATTGGTAGTGCGATTTATTGTAATGTTTTTTTTTCCTCAGTTGGTCAGAACAAAAGTGGCAGACTTGTTACTTGTTCAGATGACAATATCCGGTGAAAATTCTAATTTGGGTCATATATTCCAAGACGTAGGCTAGAATCTGTGATTCCTAAGTACAGTACACCCACACCGGTGTGGTGACTGACAGCCACACATACACCTCAAAACATTAGATTCATCTGCGCTGGAGCAATGCCGGTGCACAACCCACACAAAGAAGATAATTCCGCAAATAGCTGCAATTGCAGGTTTTCAAACAGAGATGGCGACAAAGACAAAGCTTTAGGCCTGGGACACACTAGACGATTTTCAAATCTTAAACGATTTTAAAACCATGGGAGACCACAGACATGAAGACAGTTCAACCGATTTTTAGCCTTATCCTCTGAACGCACACACTAGACGATTCGAGCAGATCGCGAGACCACACACTTGTCGATTGTAGGAACGATTTCACAGTGACACATGATCTCACGAACACTCGCGAGATCAAAAGTGACTAGAGAAGAAAAACAAATAGAGGACAATCAGCTGGCAGCTGGCTCTCCTGTGAAAAACAAAGTATAACAAAGAATATGGGTGATGTTCTCTGCTTTCACGGCATGTTTGTGGCTGCCAAGTTTCAGCTATAGAAGCACACAACATCCGGGAGGTGACGCATGCTCGCTCTCATTGGCTATCATGGGTATCAGGTCAGAGGCAGCCCGATCAAGAGTCATAAATATCAAACCTGTTTGATATTTACGATTTGAGTTCGGGGA
>NW_015662934.1:73921-100337 GCF_001515625.1 Sinocyclocheilus rhinocerous
ATGTTCTCTGCTTTCACGGCATGTTTGTGGCTGCCAAGTTTCAGCTATAGAAGCACACAACATCCGGTAGGTGACGCATGCTCGCTCTCATTGGCTATCATGGGTATCAGGTCAGAGGCAGCCCGATCAAGAGTCATAAATATCAAACCTGTTTGATATTTACGATTTGAGTTCGGGGACGCTCCGTCTCAATCAGGAGCAGATAAATAATCTCTCTACGATTAGATCGTAATGACACCACACAATAGAGGATTTTTTGGACAAAAAATAGTTTGCGACAAGCCGCGAATCGGGCCACACCCCCCGATCGTTCAGGGATACAAATCGGCCTTAAAATCGTCTAGTGTGCAGCCAGCCTTAAGATATTTTTAATGAAATCCAAGAGCTTTCTGACCCTGCATAGACAACGCAGCCACCATGTTCAAGGCCTAGAAAGGTAGTAAGGACATCGTTAAACTATTCCATGTGACATCAGTGGTTCAACCATAATTTTATGAAGCTACGAGAATACTTTTTGTGCGAAAAGAAAACAAAAATTAAAACAAAAAATTTAATCAACAGTTTCTTCTGAGTTTCCTGTCAGTCTTTGACGTGTGCTCACGACAGTAGCATGCATGTGTGTGGTGCATGACGTGGAACCAGAATGCACTGCGCCTTGTTTACAAGCAGAGGAATGCACTCGCATGCATTATGGTACTGTTGTGAACGCGCGTCGAAGTCATGAAGACTTGTTTTCTTTGTGCACAAAAAGTATTCTCGTAGCTTCATAAAATTACAGGTGAACCACTGATGTCACATGGAATATTTTAATGATGTCTTTTCTACCTTTCTGGGCCTTGAACGTGGTAGTTGCGTTGCTGTCTATGCAGGGTCAGAAAGCTCTCAGATTTCATCAAAAATATCTTAATTTGTGTTCTGAAGATAAACAAAGGTCTTACAGGTTTGGAAAGACATGAGGGTGAGTAATTAATGACAGAATTTTAATTTTTGGGTAAACTATCCCTTTAAAGCCCTACTGACTAATATGGAGAAAACTGCCATTAAGTAAAAACTAAGTAAATTAAGGAAATATTTTAGCATTTTGGAAAAATCCACTCATAAGAATGACAAACATGAAGTAATGTTTTAAGGTGACTATAAGTCATGTGATAAAGTCGAATGATTTAAATTGACCGGTTTAGTGCAAATCCAATCCAAATACAACCAAATATCCTTGTACAATGGTCCTTAAGCATTAATCATGGTATTGGGAACACTGACCTGGAACACTTTTTTCCATGGAGATAAATACCTGAGGAAAACCTGTTTCAGTCAGTCAGACACATCAGCATTTTGGGTTCAGATCCATTTTTTTTTATGCACAACAGCCTTAAAAACTATTGGCCCAAACCAGAATAATACAAGAATGAAATGAGAAACAGGAACAAAATGTCACAAAAAAAGCAGCAATTCTGTGAATGACAGACTTTTATTTCATTAATTCATTTCTCCAAACCTAAAATACAGAAAAACATATTTTGATAGAAATATTCTGTGAACTAATACAACAGGTCCTGCTTTCAAAGGTCCAATGGCTTTTATATCCAAATGTTGCCTTAAAAGCTGTAGTGCCATGTTAAAAAATGTGACAATGGGGTTTAAACATATTCAAACGAGCAAGAAAGTAACAAAAATACTTGATGAAACCTACAGTATGCTACACAATATACCTGGTCATCAAAGGCAGACTATTGGCATAATTGAGGTCTTGAGTTTGTCGGGTGAATTAGGGTAATCTGGGTCATTTTTGCATGTTTGACTGCCACCTCAACACTTTACACAATCAAACAAGACTTCATCCTATGATCTGTCCATCCGTCAGTCTGTCTGTCTATCTATTACAACTGAAAGAAATTCAACACGTCTATCTGTCTGTCTGTCTATCACAACTGAAAGAAATTCAACACATGTCTATCTATCTATCTGTCTGTCTGTCTGTCTGTCTATCAATCTATCTACAAACTACGTACACTTAATCCAGCTGAGCTTCAGTTCTGATAACAAAAGATTAATTGCTTCATATTTCTATGAGGGCGAGGATACCCGCTGAGCGGGACACAACCGCCACTTCTGTCCCATGAGTCCAGATAAAGACATGTATAGTTACGGTAGGCAGCGTTTTGTAAGGGGGGCACTGATGCGTCAGTCCCTGGCGTAATGTCAGCGGTGACAAGTCTTGCGTGCTTCTGCGCCAGTCCCCCTCATGCTGGCATTGCACGGCAAAGGCGTCCCCCTCTCTCTTTGTGTTTCACAGTGTGAACACGCACTGGGAGCTGCCACCGCACCGCGTCGGGCAATCGGGGCGACTGGCTGACATTAGAGGCCTGTCGGGTGATGTGAGGTGATAGGAGGTTTGGGCTGAGGTTACGGGCCACAAGAGTTTGTCTGTCCCTGTTAGCTCATGCCGGCAGATCCCAGCAGGGGGTGGAGGGGGGCTTTGGCTGGAATTGCAGGATGGATCACATTGATGCCCAAGGCTACAGAGGTTATGTAGGTCACGGCCAGACTGAAGTGAATCCCTCTTGCTGCAACTTAGCATGCATAATTCAGTCATGTTGGTGGAAGTTGAGGTGGGGCGGGGGGCTGCTTGGCTGGTTTCAATAATAGATGGAAGCGTGAAGGATTGAGTGATAAAAAAACGAATCGAGAGTGGTGGGTTCAGTCATCCATTTGGAAAAGTGCAGGTCTGGGCTGGAAAAGGGTTTCTGACAGATAGAGCAGGGAATCAGAAATAATCTAAACCAGTGGGCAAGATATCTCTCAGTCTGCAGCTCTATACCAAAGCGTTTGGCAGCGGCACGGAAAATCCTGCCCATCATAAATGTTTTGGGTGTAACATGTTGTTTGTACTGTAATGTACGTTATGTAATCTGGTACCCTTTCTATTTATTTCGCATAGTTAGTAACAAACACGATTGGAAACCTAAAAAAATAATCAGGACTACTGACAACTAGACCTAAACAGATCAGCAAAAGAGGTCCAGGTGTTTTCTAAATGGTATTATTGAGGTGTTTCTAAAATGGACTCATACAGTAAATACTAATCAAACCAAGTAGCCTTAAGGTTAGTTGTTCTTACCAGAGGTGAAGAGTACGATGGACTTCAGACAGGAGTATTCGGCCGTGTCTACCTGAAGGGCTTTCAGTTTCTCCACCTGCTCTTGGAAGACACGTATGTGGTCCATGAAGGCCACCACTCTTTCGGCTGACATGGGGGAAGCGTGTAGACCGGCAGCGGCCAGCAGGGGCGCTACATGCAGTGGCATAGAGCACTGAGCAGCATTTAGAACGAACAGCTCACTCCACGACATACGCAAGAGCGCCACCTACACAAAAAAGGCCCACACGTGTGAGACATTGCAACAGATATAAAATATAATATAAAAAAATACTAAAAAAATAAACCTTAAGATATAAAATACATGAATAGAAATGTGTGCGTTTCTTGTTCAAAGTCATAAAGAAGTAAAAAAATATATTACTTAGCATAAAATTACATAAATTTAATTCAATTATAAATTAATAAAAAAAAAACATTGATGTCTTCTATTATATTGCTGTCACTGTTAGCAATATACCACTCAAGGCTGTGCATTACAGTCATTTTATCTAGGTCAAGTGGGTTTCTGGAAAATTATCCCTCATCCATTGTAAAATCACAATAATGATTTATTGCTTTAAGTTTCTTAATAGATGTTCAAATAGACAGTGCATGTTACTCCGAAGAAAAATGTTTTAATAACTTTTCTTTCGACTGATGTTACCAGGCCCTCTTACCACTTTTTGTTATTGATTCAATAAATAAAATAAAATAAAAAATATTTTAAAATATTAGATAAAATAAAAATAAAAACTATAAGTAAAAATGAACTTGATTTATCAGTGTATAAAATAAAATATATTTATTAATTTATAAAAATGTACAAAATAAAAAAAAAAGTTTAAGAATATGAAAATAAATATTGAAAAATCTAAAAAATGTATTAAGTAAAAATGAACTTGATTTACCTGGTCCATGAGCTGTAGGTCAGGAAAGAAAGGGATGTTCTTTGCCCACTCTACGGCGCTGAAGAGCAAACGGGCGGCCAATTCACAGATATTCTCGATGCCCATTAGGTTGTTGGACTGCATGCACTGGGCTCCATAGCGAGACGTGGGGTACGGCTCGGCACGTAGGAGCAGAGAGATGAAGCCTGAGAGATACGGCTGCCCGTTGTATGGGTCACTCCCGTTGCTCAGGTACTGTCCTGGACTGGACTGCGAGTTGGACATACGACCCCTTTGCACAGCTGAGGAGGAGAAAATAAAAAGCAAAGAACCATTAGAAGAGGATATTGATGTGTTTACTTGCAAAAACAACCAAATCCATCCGCCACAATAGATCAAGTGCCCTTCTGCTTTCTAATGTCTAAGCAACTGCAGTCATAGCATCTGTGAAACCCATCAGAGAGATGCCGACCCCTCTGCTATCCATCAATGAGTAATGAGTGAGTGAACACTATGGGTGAAATGGTGTTTTTCACACTTCTTCAAACAAATGGTTCAGCCCGAGGTGAAGGGCAAAACAGAGGCCATTCCTGTAACGATGCAGCTCAGTGCCCATTTGGGAAACACCTGTTTAACTATCTTGCTGTCTGGCCAATAACTCCATTTACTATAAACCAGAGGGAGCATGAAATGAGCACAGAATGAAAAAGAGACTGTGTGTGTGTGTAAGAGAGGGTGACAAACACCCAGAGGAAAATGTTATTGCTCAGAGGTTTCACAGACATAATAGAGTTTCGTGGAAGTGTCAACTCTATCTCAGTTGTTCCTCATCAATGACAGACCAAGACCTGAAAGTATCATTATCGTTTTCTTTTAATAATTTTAATTAAAAAAATGTAGCCAATGGCACATGCAAACCCTGAATCAGATGAATGGTAAAGGGGAATTAAGGTTGAAAGAATGACTAAATGATGAAAAAGGTGCTCAGAAACTACAGATGTAGGTAGGGGCGCGGGAAGATGTTTTCAGGTTGGGGTGCTGTGTGTGTCCATGTTGGGTGAAGGGGGGGGCGGGGAGGTGCTCGTGCTGGGGCTGGTGTTGTTTGGATGCCAATTTTGGAAAGTTTTTGTTGGGATGGGCATTTAAAAAAATCTGAAATTCGCTTTTGTGCCATTATCTCTTTATAGTATTAAAATTAATCTTGTTCGCATTCTGTACAGTTCATGTCTGATACCACGCGCTAGCGTCACGTGTTCATGAGGATTAGGCTAATCATCCCATATAGAAAACATCACAAGTAAAATTAATCATGTTTATAAAGATAAACATGGGTTTTTTATAGCCCACTTACAATTTACATTTCAGTGATCATTTCAAATAAATTATTAAATGCTAAAACTGAATAAATTTAAATGAACAAACTTGGCGTTGCATTTGCAACCATGTGAAAACAGGGGGTGCTGCAGCCCCCTCAGCACCCCTACTTCCCGCGTCCCTGGATGTTGGCAGATCCAGGCCGATTAATTGACCGATATTTGAGATTGTCAGCATCAGCCCACCAATCAGATTAGGGCATCCAGTGGAAGAAACGCCCACTACGACCAACAATACAGCCACTCAGTAACCTCTAGCTAGGAAATCACACATGATCAGGACTCACAATGAAGATTAAAAGGAAGGAACATGTCTACAAGCCTCTCATTATGATATGCAATACAATCATAGTTTCCTTTAGGAAGGGAGAAACAGAATGGTGAGGATTCAGAAACTTTTGTTTTGGAAACTGCAGCTACATAATGAACACTTCAGCAATGTGTATAATTTACAACTGAAGCTTTTCCTTGTTTTATACAGTTACAGAGTGAAAATTATTTTTTATAAATGTCATTTGTGAACAAACAATAGTACAGTTATTTTAAATAAATACACTACCAGTCAAAAGTTTGAAGTCGGTACAATTTTTTGAAAGAAGCCTCTTTTGCTCACCAAGGCTGCATTTATTTGATCAAAAAATACATAAAAAACAGGAATATTGTGAAATGTTATTATGATTTAAAATAACTGTTTTCTATATTAATATATTTTAAAATGTATTTTTTTTTCCTGTGATGCAAAGCTGAATTTTCAGCATCATTACACCAGTCTACAGTGTCACATGATCCTACAGAAATCATAATAATATGCTGATTTGCTGCTCAAGAAACATATCTTGTTATTATTAGTTGAAAACAGTTTTTTTTTGTGGAAAAGGTGAACATTTCAGAAGAACAGCAGTTGTTTGAAACTGAATTTTTTTGTGATAATGTAATGTAAAGTCTTTGCTGTTTTTTTTTCTGGACCTTTTTCTCACATTATTTCTCTCTCTGCATAAAGCAGAACAAAAAAAAATCAGGATGGAAAACTGCAAAAAACGAGCAAACTCAAGCACTCTTAACAGCATACATTTCTTCAGAGCCGAAGTTGAACTGCATTCTTATGAGGCTCTGATAAATCAATAAGTGAATGTGCTTCACGTGTGTCAGAGGATTAACACTTGACTCACACTCAAGAGGTCAAAAGTTACGGTAGCTGGACTTTCCTGTTTCTCGTTTGTTTTCACTGTTAGTCGTTCTCTCCTGAAACTGGTTGTGATGGAGCTCTGGCATGCCATAAGACAAAAAGGGTGGGGACAGGTTACATTGGGTGTTCAACCACATTTCTGCACAAATATTTAATCACTCAGGTGCACAAATTTATTAAACCTTACTGACTGAATTACACTCTTAAAAATAAAGGTGCTTCAAAAGGTTTTTCAAGCGATGCCATAGAAGAACCATTTTTGGTTCCACAAAGAACCATTCAGTCAAAGGTTCTTTAAAGAACCATCTCTTTCTTACCTTTTTATAATCTGAAGAACCTTCTTTCGCGACAAAGAACCTTTTGTGAAACAGAAAGGTTCTTCAGATGTTAAAGGTTCTTTATGGAACCATTTAGACAAAAAGGTTCTTCTATGGCATCGTGAATCACCTTTATTTTTAAGAGTGTATTTTGAATTAGGAGCAATTCACACTTGAACAAGTAAAATAGAAGTGCATGCTTCCACAGAATATGTTACTAAAGACATGAACAGTGAAACCAATTGTCAAAATGCATTCTTGTACCATTTTTTGGTTTATCGTTTTTCTTTAACCACCAGCAGTGTTATTTTAGTATTATTTATATAGTATTATGGAATTGACTGATGTTTTGAAATAGCTTTTTTTTTTCAGTTTTAATTTTAGTTTAAGTTTTAGCTTTTTTGGTATGTGCTTTTTTTTGTATTTTTTAATAGTTATATTTGGCTTCAATTTATTTCATTTTTAGTTTTAGTAATTTTAGTACTTCAACTTGCCATGGAAACATTTCAAGTTTTTAAGTTTTTCATCTAATATTTATATTTATTTTTATTTCAGGATTTACTTAAATCAATGAAATGTATTTTTTTTTTTTACCTCCGGTTTCACAGACAAGGCTTAAGGCTAGTCCCAGACTAAAATGCATGTTTGAGCTGTCTCAACTGAAAATATCTTGCTCTGACATATCTTAAAATATGTCAGTGCCATTGTTCTGTCTCGAGATGCACACCTGTGACGTTTTCTTCTAAGGCATTTTTATAAAAGCTGCTTAAATACCTTAATTTAACTAAGGCCTAGTCCTGGTCTGTGAAACCGGGCCTTAAAGTTTTAGTTTCAGTTAATATAATAACAACATGATTATCAGCATAACAATAAAGTAAAAGCAATGTTTTAACAATTGTTATGCCCCCGTTTTGTTTTTGAGTTAGATATAGTGAAAAATGCTTTAAACTACAACTTCTTCTTCTTTTTTTATACAGTTTTTCAGATTTCTAAAACTTTGAAATACAGCAAATCAGAAGGAAGAGTCACCTCTGCCGGAGGTCACCTGTTTAAACGGGTTGAACAGCAGGATTAGCCAATCGACCAGGTGGCAGACTGATATTTACCCAAACCCCACAGAGAGCCGTCACATTTGGACTTTGCTATGATCCTGTCTATTATTAATGTTTACTTTCCATTGACCTATATTTCACCCTGCACATGGGAAGTGACTGACTTATAGGTCATGGGATGAAGTCACAGTTTCAGAGACGCTCGGCAGAAGCAGCACGTGGTGGACATGCGCTGTTTACTGCATCTGCACGCATGCTGCATCCATCCTGGGCCATTCCGCATGAAATCTTATACAAAAATCCGTTTTTTAAAAAAAATTAAATACTGCAATTTATTTTAGTTAACATTTATTTTATTTCAAGTAATTTATTTACTGCTGCATACTGGCCCAAGTCAAAGGTTTCCACCCCCAAATCTCTCTATTTATTCTGGTCTCTATATATGGCTCAAGTCCCTCATTCGATGAGATTTTGTATGCCAGCACTTCTGCATGTGAGTGTCAGACTTCATTCAGTCCACACTGGTCGTTTTCTAGTTCTGACAAAGGTCACGACCTTGCGCATTGGAACATTCCAGCAGATGCACATACTTGCAGAAGCCTGTGGAACTGACAAGGCAATCACACTGCTTTCTTTCAATCAGAGGCGCCCTTTGTCAGGCTGGAATGTCAGTCATGTCAAGAGCAGCCGTAAGGTGTAAAAACAGGTAGAGCAATCGAAGAAGAGGGGCGCTGGGAGGAAGATCACCTCTGTGAGTCTAAGGCATGAACGCACTAGCTGAATCCTTCAGATCATTCTGTTATTACTTACATTTACACTCTTAAAAAGGTTCTTTATTGGCGTTGATGGTTCCATGAAGAATCTTTAACATCCATAGAAGCTTTAATAGGAAACTTTATAGTGGCAAAAGATTCTTTAGTTTAGATTATTAAAATGTTCTTCACAACAAAATAAATGTTCACTGAAAGGTTCTTTGGAGAACCTAAAATGATTTTGGGTTACACTTTATTTTAAGGTGTCCTTGTTACAGTGTAATTATACATTTAAGTACTGAGTCATATTAATTAACTACATCTACTTACTATATGGTTAGGGCTAGGATTTGGGTTTGACTGTATGTAATTATTTGTTTTAAAAAAATAATCATGTTGCTGTTGAATGTTATTTGGGCAATTAAAAAGCAAATAGCTGAGATTAGTCAAATTCTAAATTATATTTTAAACAAAATAATTATTAAATAGGTACATTATAAAAATACATTGCTGTTGCAATGAGCATTTAAACAGAGGCTGAAGAAAAAAACTAATCTTGCCGGGATCAGCCGAAATGTTCTCTTGCCACTGATTTACTACCATTGCCATGCTATCCCGCAACACTTTCTGTGGTAACGACCGATACAATGCGACTCGTTTCCAGCGGGGAGGAGAGTTCACACGGTCCTGAACGACGCTTGCGGAGATCACCTCCGAGATCTTCCTATGACAAAAACTTGATATAGCGAAACTTTACTTCTCTACTCAGAGGAGGTCTTGGAATATTTACAAAGTAAACAAGAAGGTGGCATAATTATTGTGAGAGAAATCCCAAATGCATGTTCATCTCGGAGTTTCAGAAGCTCCGAATACTGTCAATATTGCGCGATAATGTCCGAGCGACCACGAGAAGACCATCCGTTTGAATTTTCACGATCTTCTCGAAATCCCACTTGTGAAGTTTTGCTTTCTAACCTATGTAAGACGGCTCGCGGTCGTAGGTATTATTAGGTATTTAAAGGAAAAGACCAAATAGAGAGCGCTTTCCAACCATACATTATTCGTCCAAACAAGAGCGTACGCGAAATATTATTGCGGGGAAAAAAACATGTAAATAAAATAAAAATGAATAAACGCTAATAATTATTTCCGTATGACAGTTCTTTGTACCAGGAAAGTTGCTAAATAATCCGTCAAAACTTGTAGGTTCTGTTTACAAGAGGAGATTCGGCGTGTTTCACTCGCCAGCTGTCTGTTTCATCTCTGAGAACCGTAGTTAAGAATTCGGTGAAAGTGACACTAAACAGCCGTGCTTACCGGAGCTCCACCCACCACATTGCATATAAGGATATAGTGACCATATTTGTATATGACGCCTTCACAAGGGGCGGGGCTTGGATACGCTGAGTTTCTCAACTTGTCAGTGGAGGTGCTAGATAAAAAGTCTTTGTCCAATTGGATAAAGGCGCTGCTCTTGCACAATTAATGTGAATTGTTTAACAATCTCAAGCGAGATTTCTTGAGAAGAGACATTAACACTGATTGTTTTTTATTATCATTACAAGAGTAGGCTACTACAGTATGAGTGGCAAATGTGAATTCTTCTGTTTTAATCTGTTATCTAACACTTAATTTCATAATGTTCTGTTCTAGAATAAATGATTCAATGCTACATACAGACACTGTTTTTTCTTTAAAAAAAACTACTGCACATTAAAAACTTTTTTGACATATTTACTCTCATCAGGACAGTTAATTCTCAAAATACAAGCGGAAAAAAAAAGATATCATTTATGTCACATTTCAGTAATAATAATTTCAAAATTTTGCATTCAATTTTATGTCATAAAATCCAATGCATAAACATGTTTGTTTTGTACATTTAATTATTTCAGAACAAAATAAATAAACAAACAAAACTAAATGTGTTGGCGTCTACTTAATTATAATGAGAGAAAAAGAAAATGAAGGGGTCTACATGCTTGATTTTATTAGTGCGTTGTGGAGGTGTTAAGAGTTTACACCATTTGACAAAGGCTCCTCGCAGGAGTCTTCACTTCTGTTAGTTTAGTCTGTAATGAGCATATTGGGAAGCTGTTAATGCACAAAAGGTCACAGTGTAAATTACAGTGACAAGCACTGGGTTTACCATTACACCTAAAAGCTGTGAAGAAGCGTAGATGTTAAAGGCATTGAACTAACTATCTGATGTCAACTATATTTAAAGTCTTGTTTGTATGCAAATTAAAATAGTCATCTGTTCTAAATGATTCAAAGTTACTTTAATGAGAATTTATTGGGGATTGTGTTAAAAATGAATTTGATTGTGTATATTCATGTAGTAAATCTGGACTTAATTGCAGAATTAATTTGTTTACCTAATTTTTGACAGCTTAATGAAAACACTGCATTTGCCAAAATATATAAAATATATTTATTTTAAAACAGTTTAAGAGCACCTCAATTCCATAGAGATGCATGAAAATTTCCCCATCTCCGTCTCAGTGGGAAATTTCCCTCATTGAGTAAGTGCAGTATTCCATTAAACCAGTTTAATCAGTTATGCCTCCCTCTCTGTCCAACGTTACATGCTAAGTAAACACTCATCTTTGTGTTGATGCCTTAGCAAAACAATAGCAATAAAACAATCATAACACTGCCAGCATTATTTACAATGAGTTAAAACATGTTTAAATATGAAGCATATAGTAAATAAATGGAAATGAAAGAAAATAAATTATTTACATACTCACAAAGCATATGGTCCCCAATTAGGCAGCATGCAAAGAAAATAACTTGATGTTATTGTTGTCCCTGTTTAGCACGGCACTTCTAGCGCTAGAGGCCATAAAGTTGGCCTTTAGCTTAGCTTAATTATTGTCACATGTAACCCTACCTGTCCTCCAATTAGCCTTTTGACTGGCTATTAGATCATTCTGTGGCATAGTGACAAAGGGCGTTATTTGGTGATTATGTGTAATTCTATACAGTGATGGCATTTAAAATGTCCAAATGAAAGGAATTTAGCTTTTTAATATCATTAAATTAGAGGTTCACTTGAAAAATCGCTCATTATTTACTTACCCTCATGTTGTTCCAAACCCATATGCGGTTATTTTTTCCGTGAAACACAAAAGGAAGATTTTTGAAGGATCATCACGCAGCTCTTTTCCATATAAGGGCAGTTTATAGCCTGTCAAGCTTCAAAAGACAAAAAACAACAACATAAATGTAGTCCATACAACTTGTGCGCTGGTCAACTTGTGTCTTCTGTGGTCATAAAATAGGAAAGAGACCAAGAGTTACAAACAATGTGATCCGTCATCAGAACTTGGATCTGAATGTGAATAAAAAACAGCATGCAGGCTTGGAACAACATGTGGGCAAGTAAATAAGGAAAAAATCCATTTAAGCATTGCTGAACCTGCAAAAGGTGGAGCTATATCAAATTGTATGATCATCACCAGTCCAGTACAAACATCCATATGTCAGACGCATCTCTGGCTCTGATTGATTGTCATGATAAATGCACAGGGAGCTCATGCCTAGTATGAGGTGACTGATGACTGCAGCAACTGGCACAGTGACTCTCAGATTGAGGCCAGGGAGTAAACATGACCACATAGCATGGCCTAGGAAATGCAAAGGCCACCGGTTTGCAGGTCAATTTATGGAAGCTTTGACAGTTTGTGACCCATGATTCAGTGCCCCGTTTCTGACGTGAAAGACAAGCCAGTCCAAAAATGTACCCATAAACAATCACTTAGGTAACCTGAGTGTGAAGCAAAATATGGCCTAGAACAGGGTTCCTCAAATCTTGCCCTGGAGGGCCAATGCGCTGCAGAGTTTAGCTCCAACCCTGATCAAACTCACCTACCTGTGATTTTCTAATGATCCTGAAGACATTGATTAGCTTGCTCAGGTGTGTTTGATTAGGGTTAGAGCTAAACTCTGCAGGAAAGTGGATCTCGTGGGCCAGATTTGAGGATCCCTGGCCTAGAAGGTCCGCTTTCTTAATGCCCAGGGTCTGTTTGAATGGACAAAGTTAAAGTTAGAGTACTGAATGATCAGTTTTCATTTTTTCACCTATTCAAAGATCAATTAAAAGCTCAGAATAAAGAAAAAATTGTTTAAACAGAAATATTTCAGCCAAAATTTTAGAAATGGTCAGCCAAAATCTTAAAATGTGACCTCTATGGGGTTGCCTGCCCTCACCCCAATGTCCTCTAGATTTATTTGGTTATTTGTTTATCTATTCTGAGGAGTCTTGCATTTCTCCCTAATTTTTTTTTCTTCCTGTTTATGCATCCAAGTCTCATTTTTCACAGTGGTAGCAATATGAAGCTCTTGCCATGTGCTGATACAGTCAAAATACGGGTAAATGCACTGATGACCCTCATGACCTGGACACCCGCCTGAAGCTCAGCCCACAATGTTCTGCATTGTACTGCTGCAACCAACATCTAGTAAGACATACCGCAGAGAAAAATGACCTCCAGGTTTAAAACGGAAGACTTTGAGTTGGTTTTCCATTGAGATACCACATCATATTTCCATTCGAGAAGGTCTTGAGAACAAAATTCTCAAGTTCTGAATTTCTATGCCAGCTAAAACAGGTTCCAACTATCACAAAATTAATTCAAGCAACCCCAAAACAGGCACTTGTCTACGCACACATTTCTTATTAGGAGTTTCTGGGCTAAACGGGGAGAGCAAGAGTATGTGGCTAGCATGACCTGACATGCCTCTGAAGCTGGAGGGGGTCTTGACCTTTGCTCCCGGGCTTCAAACCTAGGAAGATGAAAAAAAGGGATTGGCTAGGAGGGTGACTCCTTAAACAAGAGCTTCTGTTTTAGACAGGAATGTCAGTTCCATAAAAAGATGCCTATAGAGAAGGAAAAAGCAGCCAAAAGAGAACCGAGAGATAATGAAGATATAAAAGAGTGTGTGTGTGTGTGTAGATGGTGTGGGGAAGACCGGGGCTAGTTGTCATATAGGAAGATTGTCATAAATGCTCCATTTCACTAAATATGATGGTTTCTTTAACAGTGGTTTTATATGTATCATCAATAGTTGATATATAGCATCTAGTTCAAAACCCTCTTAAATACAACCATTTTAGTGAATTCTGTCCTTCAGAATAACATTTCAATAGATCACTGAACTTGTGTAATAGCTGTTGGCCTAAACAAGACAAGACAATAAAGATAATTTATAGATAAATTTGAACCAAAAGGTCAAACTGTGTTCTCAAGGCATGGGTATTTTTCATGTGTTCATAGGCTGGGGCATGTTGTCACATGTGTTTTATATGTTGCAATTTTATACTTTATGCAAGTTTTATATTATTTCTAATAGCTTTGAATGAAGAATGCTTTTATGGCATGTTGTTATCTTGCTTAATGTTTTACATTTACTAAAACAGTAAAAAAAACTGTGAACAACATTAATATTAGTTGATACATTATGAACTCACATGAACTAAAAATTAACAAAATATATTTATAAATTAACATTAACCAAGATTAATAAATGCAGTAATTTTTTGAATTTATCATAATTTTTTTAGTTTATAGTCACCATTGTTTTTTTGTGTTACTTTTCAAGTTTTGCTGTTTTATGATTTGTTTTGTTGCAGGATTGTTTTACTGGTTAAAATTTGCTGCCCATTAACAGGTTCACATTGTGACTACTTACATGTATAATGTGAGAACATGCCCCGCTATGGGGTCAACATGTGTTAAATGAAATATAATGGTGGATTTTTTTTTTAATGGCTGCCAAGACTTAAGCATGAAAAATACTGACTAGAGTGTGACATCCGGTCTCCTCTGTAAAGTCTAGAGAAATGTATTAATTGTATCCATCACCTGCAGAGAGAAATGACTATATGCATGGTGGGAAATACAGCAAAAGGTTGGTTTTCTACCTTCATTGCACTGTGTGTTGATCTTTCAACCAGGGAAATGAACTTTGCCACTCACTGAAATACAAAATGTGGCGCTCATGTACAACACGTCACCGGAGAAAGATATTTGAATATAAATGATCAGACTGGAAGACTGTGACCAATGAGCTTAACAAGGCAGAATACTAGGCTGTAACAGATTTGCTGAACACCCCCACCAGCCTTTCTGCCATAATGTGATGTTTATGGCCATTTTTACCCCTGGACTTCAGTCATGCGATGGAGCAATAAATTACTCAAGCAGGCCCGCTGGAGGGAAAGTCCTTGTGACTCTGTGCTGCGGCTCTAGCGGAGAGAGCGTGACATAGAGGGTCACATCTGCAGATAACCTTGTGTTTTCTCACTGTTTTTCTCCGACATGGCGGCCGCCTGGAAAGCACACATTACCCACCCATGGAGGGTTGGGATCTGCTCTGGGTGGAACAGTGCTGACACGTACCATCAATACATCTTTAGCGGAGCGTTTTTTGTTCGTGTCATTTTCGTGTCCAGCAGCAGATAAAGAGGCCAAAAACAGGAAATAAGCGGGAACGTGCGGAATCGTGAAAAATTATACTGCTGATCTTTGGAGCAGATTAAGAGTCAAGTTATGGACTACGATTGGAACACGTCTTCATGTTATTTGCTTTTTTGATCAATCAGTATGGATTTTCATTTGACAGTTCTTGAAGTTTACATCTGGTTGCATCCTGACACAAAGAAAAATCTGTAACATGGTAAACAAATATTCAAAATATGAAAATATCCCATTATGGCTATGGTCACTGAATGTTCCTTCACACTAAATGTTCCTTGCTTTTCTTCTCGTTTCCTAATCTAGCGGTCTAATAAATGTGGCACTGTATACTGCAAATATTGTTGGCTCTGTGTCAGACTGCTTATGCTTTCTCTGTTGTAAGTCATTTTGGATAAAGTCATCTGCTAAATGTAGAACCATAAATTATGGAAGAGATTTAGAGGTGTGGTTCATCTTCAGTATAGCTTACAGTAATCATTCAATAATTTTACATTTACATTTGGCAATCCTGTAGCTCAAAGCATGGCGGTAGCAATGCCAAAACCATGGATTGGGTTCCCAGGGAATGCATGGGAATGTATTAAATGTACACCTTGAATGCAATGTAAGTCCCTTTGTTTAAACGTGTCTGCCAAATGCATAAATGTAAATGTACTGTAGTTTAACACAGTACTAGCAATGCCAAGGTCATGGGTTCGATTCCCAACAAACTTACCGATGCAAGCCCAGATTCTTCCTAAAAGCAAAAGGTGCATGAAGTATCTGCGCTTGCATCAGACACGGTGTCAAAGCGGCCTGGATTTCACGTAGAAAGGAGGCCAAATTCCCTGCAGTTAAAATCTCAGACGGTGGTCTTTAACACATTCTCTCTCCCTCTCCCTCTGCCTCCCAATCCCAATAAAAACCTTCTGACCACCGGTTGACCTTTCGCCGTTCTTCCCCCATCCAATGCTCTCTGTTCACTCCACCACTGCAGTCCAGCGGAGGCCAATGGGGGCCAGCAGCTGTGGGGAGGGGGATATGAGGTCATGAAGGTCACGGTACTGGTAAAGTCATCGGCGAGGCTCCAATGTGGGGCATCATTTCCCCCTTCAAAGGCAGTCCTGACGTCCACAGGGGCCTAAGCTTTCAAGACCTGAGATGGACAAGGGTAAATAAAGTGATACCAGGTGTTAGCTAGCCCCCTTCCAAAAAATCCACCAAACCGGGGCCCCATTTCACACTAAGAAACCCTGTACGGGTGCGTGAGGCATGGCAGCGTGGCGGCCCAAGCCGAAACAACAGTTTGGTACCGCCTAATCCGTTGAGGAATTAAGTATGCAAATTCAAAGGCATCTTAGCTCAGATTTGGGATAGAAAGAGGTGGGGGCATCAAAGCCCACGACCACCACCAAAAAAAGCTGACCCCTTGAATAACTGTGAAGATCAAGCCAAGAGAATGGGAATCATTGTGGCGAAAACAAATCGGCTCTGACAATGAGTGAATAGCAAACAGAGAGACGCCGTCAGCGCACAAGTGCTTCTGCTCTGGTGTAAGAAGCGAAAGAGGCGGCTTTGAAAGCTCCACCGTGTGCAGGTTGGCCCCTCTTCTCTTTCTGAATCCCTCTAAAACTGTGCAGGGGCCCCAATTAACGCTAATTAACATCAATGACAGGCAAGGGGTCATTAGTCCAGCTAATCCGTGGTTTACATTTTCCTCCTGGAACCCTGCTGGCCAATTCTCACCCCAATCACAGAAAGGACACGTTGTTAAAAAGGCTAGCATCAAAGCTTTTCCACTCCACAAACTGCCCCATTAGTCCAAGATCTGGACTCGGATGGGATGGAACTCAAAGTCCCCCCCGAGGGCTGGGTGTCAAGCCAAGTCTCTGTGGTTTGAATCGTCAACAACTTGTTTGGGTCCTTCATGATCCACGGCCATTTGCAGAACAGGTGGTCCATGAAAGAGGTTAAAGATGTGATACTGTAAAATGCCCCATTATGGGCGATTCATTCTGGCAGGCTGTACTGTAGTGGAGAATGCAATGCTCTGACGGGTGGAGAGGAAGGCTCTGTGCCAAAACCTAGTTAGCTCCCTATGTAGGCAGCATTTTAAGGCATCATAAAGCTATTTAAAACAGGCTATTGGTATGTTTTGGAGCTAAGCAACATGCTACTGACAAAGTAAAAATCAAAACAAAAACATTCTAAATCTAACTTTTTTTAAGTTACACATGGGTTGCTGCCCATGTAGAGCACTCCAAATCAGTCACTTATGAGGTTCCACTTGAGTTAGGATGCTGCCTTAGAAGGTATATAGCCAGTAGACAGCAAGGCAGCTCACTCGGATTTGGAACAGAGCCGATGTCACTCTATGATAACATTACACTGCTGAGAAACACATGATACAGGGCAATGACTCACAGCAGTGGGGTTAAGAACAGTCAAAGATGATGAAATGCTGAATGATGAATGTATTATTCTGGGAATATTAATTAATATTAAATGATTTAAATTAAATTAAAAACATTTTTTTTTTTAAATATTAATAATTATTAGCAGGTAAATAGTGCATAAATAGGTGGTCTGGCAGATTTATTAATATAAATAAATAGACAAAAATTTATTTAATTTGTAATATATGTATATAATTAAAATAATTTAAACAATAATTGTTAATAAAATCATAAAATACATAGCTCAACTGGAATATATATATATGAATTTGATCATATACAGGTGCATCTCAATAAATTAGAATGTCGTGGAAAAGTTCATTTATTTCAGTAATTCAACTCATATTGTGAAACTCGTGTATTAAATAAATTCAATGCACACAGACTGAAGTACTTTAAGTCTTTGCACAAACTTAAGTTCATTGTTTAGTAATTACTTTTTTTTCAAAGTAACTTCAGGTGAAAAACGTACATAAAATAAATTGCAAATAAATGTGTAGCAAAAACTGTATGATTTGAAAAGCTGAATTCTCTTACTCTAAAATCTCTTATTCTGACTTGAGAGTCACTCCTGAGACACAGAGCACATGTTGGATGACGATCATTAACAGAGTTCACAACAGAGAGACTAGCAAAGAAGACTGAAACTGTTTATTCTTTATAGAGCCCAAGACTAAGCTTTCTAACAAACAAAAAAGTCAGGGTGAGTTACAAGATTGATTTTGTTTGCCTCCGTTTGAAGTTCTAAAGCAGAAAGGTAAAAATTAACCCACTAAAACAGTAGAAAGAAAGAAAAAACAATTAATCTAGAATTAATTTACATGTCTCAAACTTTTTTTGTTAAGCAAATAAAAAAAAAAAGAAATAAAGAAAGAAATGAAATATCACATTGTTTGCACAGAGTAAATGATTCTGTCAGTATGGAATGGAATGATAAAAAAGTTTGGTGTTCTTTTTCAAAATGATTCTGAATATCACAAAAATGTGCATAAGAATTGAACTTCTAAATAACAACAAAAATGTCTTTTTAGTTCACAATGAAATGCTAAACTGAAATGCACTTTTAACTAATTACATCTGTTGTTTTAAAAGAGTTCATCACGTAGCGTACGGGTTAGTGGTTATTGGCAAATCATGCGTTCGGAGGCACAAATTTTCTTGTCTGGCGAAAATATGTGCAGCTTTGAGTGAAACCTCATAAAGCCTCAGAGCTAAAGGCCAGTTTGGAGATGTTTTAAATAAAAGTTGCTCACACATATGCTGGCACCTATTGCTCTAGGGCTGTTCCCTCCCTTCCCCCGGCCCTGAAACCTGATCTGTCGGCATGCAGTTCGGAATTCTTCATTCACCCTGACATTTGACCTCTGGCCTTTTTGGCAGCGCACAGAAGAGAAGATGAAGTGTCCAAGGCTCTTTTTCTCCAACACAAAAAAACTCCTGTTCTTGCAAGCCTCCCACACACTCACTCACACACTCACACACACACACACACACACACTTTCTGGATGACTATCCAATGTATACCCCTTGTTCCTGTGATCCACGGAACACAATTACGTATAATATCTGTCTAACAGTCTGTGACATCAAGGGGGCATTTTAAAAGTGTGATTCCCACTCTCCTGTTCAACTGCCTCAAAAGCTTTGCACAATGCTTTCTGAACCATCTGACCATTATGAGTGGTGTATTATGGAGCTTCTCTGTCATTTTCCTCTTTGATTGCGCCATTACAATGTAATCAGTGTTTGAGCCTGACTGAAAAGGCTTCTTGTACTGCTTCTGAGTAATTCTTGCCTTGCTAGTGTGTGCGCACAGCTTTAGTTCCATTCATGCGCACCACAACAAACTGACTGTTGAGTGAGTGTTGAGCCATTTGATATACTGCCTCACTTTGTCAAGCGGTTATCTCGCTTTGTTACTTTTCCCTTTTACTTGAAATTCGGCCGATCGATGCCTAACAGACAAACACGTATGAAAGAACAATGTCCAGTGGGATCTCTTTTATCTCAGTTCCTCAGCATTCAGATTCAGAATGGAGACTTTTGGCTTTCTGCTTAAATTGTAGTCATGAGCAATCTAAATGTAAAAATTGAACAGTAGTGTGTCTCCTTTAGAGTATCTTAAGTATCTCAAACGGGTTCAGATTAGACTACAAATTTACAGTCAAATGTCATTATGATCTCTCTAGCTTCACCAAAGGCCAAATTATCTGAGATGTTTATATCTACCTCTAATACTCTTACAGTAGCTCAAAATTTGTCTCATTTGCATCTATTTTTATTTCAGGAGAAACACCGGAGACAAAGTTAACACACAACAAAACAAGCATGTATTGTACCTCTTGTTTCTCATTTGTTTAACTTGGGAAAAATGCTTCAGTAATATTAAACGTATCTCAACAATGCCTCAAACGGTGTTCAAATGTGCAAAATCTGCTCAAATCAGAGCTCCACATTAATGGTATAGCTTTTTGTTGTTACAGTAGGTCAACAATGGTCTGTATTTCTGAAATTTTAAGAGAAACATCTCAAAGCTGATAGCTAAATGAAACACAACTGAGAAGTTCTGAAACTATAGTCTTTTGTGGAGACAAATAAACTCAAAAACAGTAGACGTTATGGATATCTGAGAAAAAGTAAAGGAAAAATAGGAAACAAATAAATACATAAAAATAAAAGTATAGATTATAGAGAAGAAATTGACGTGGACAGCAGCTCAAATGATTTGATTTTAATGAAAAATATTTGAGATCCCACTGAGATCTTTGACTTTTAATGGCTGACTTTCAAAGCTATCTGAGCACTGTTTGTGACATTGCTGAAATGTCTTTTAAAGATAGAAAAGCCACATCTCAACATTGTTAAGGAAACTGTTTTCAGATTTGCCAAAGTCGACAATTAAACCATAAAACATAACCGAAAAGTCTCTTGAGCTATGAATGAGCAATAGCTCTTTGACTAGACTAAAATGGTCTGTCAACTAAACCTGAAATCAAATGATCCTTAAATGGTTTCATCTTTCAAGATTCGGAAAACAATTGGAATTCTTGGAGAAACTTCTGAGAAAAAGGTGATACATAAATGAAAGATAACTGACAACTAATAGGTCTACTATTTGGGAATTTGTTTGTTTTAAACATCAGCTTTGCCTAAGAGAACTAAAAATAAACAAAAGCATCTGAGAGACCATTGACTTTTAATTGCAGACTTTGGCGAATCTGAGCACAGTTTGAGACATTGTTGAGATAACTTGTGAAACCCTAGAGACGCTTCTCAACAATGTCAAACTGTGCTCAGAATTGCCATTGCAATTGGAATTAATTTTATAGCTCAATCCTGTCATTGTACTTTTGTCTATTTTTTATTCAATATTTGAGAAACATCTCTGGCAAAGTTGATACTTAAATCTAACACGAATGAGAACTCCATTAAATCGTGTGAGCTATGAACGAACAACTGCAATAAACGTTTCCTCTTTAAATAGACTAAAATGGCCAACAACTAACCTGAAATCAAATGAGCCATAAATGGTTTAAAAAAGTGTTTTTTTTGGAATTCTAGGAGAAACATCTGAGACAAAGCTGATACTTTACAACAGTTTCCAGTTATGTTACATTAAAGTATCAACTTTTCCTCTTTGTCTAGACTAAAATTACCTAAAACCTAACTAAACCTAAAAGTCAAATGTTCCTCAAAGGCTTTAATCTTTAGAATCTGGAAACCTTTTTTGGAATTATAGCAGAAACATGAATACTTAAAATGTAACATAACTGAGAACTCAATTAAGTCTCCTGAGCTATGATATAGAGCAACCGCTGAGCAATAAAATGTGACCGTGGACCACAAAACCAGTCATAAGGGTAAATTTTTCGAAATTTAGATGTATGCATCATCTGAAAGCTGAACAAATAAGCTTTCCATTGATGTATGGTTTGTTAGGATAGGACAATATTTGGCCGAGATACAACTATTTGAAAATCTGGAATCTGAGGGTGCAAAAAAATCAAAATATTGAGAAAATCGCCTTTAAAGTTGTCCAAATGAAGTTCTTAGCAATGCATATTACTAATCAAAAATTAAGTTTTAATATATTTACAGTAGGAAATTTACAAAATATCTTCATGCAACATGATCATTACTTAATATCGTAATGATTTTTGGCATAAAAGAAAAATCTATAATTTTGACCCATACAATGTATTTTTGGCTATTGCTACAAATATACCCCAGCGACATATGACAGGTTTTGTGGTCCAGGGTCACAAATGTACGTCGGAGTTGCTTTAATTATGCTGTTTTGATTAATAAAAGTAGAAAATCTGTAAAGACGGCATGTGGTTTCATTTACTCCGTTATTTGAGGAATCCTTTCAACCCCAGTAACCAAGTGTGGTGGATCCTTAACTGTGGAAAATCAATGAAGGAAAAGCTCTCCTGATCCTCCACACCGTGTCTGATTAAATGTAGCCGATTTCTACGCCTGTGCTTAGAGAGCCGCGGCCTGAATGGAGAGCCAGAGGGAAACCAGTGTGTGCTGTCGGCCCAAAAGCCCCGAGGGCAGATAGAAAAGAATCCCGCAAACTGGTTATTATGGTCATTCCTGATCACAGAAGGCCCCCCCCCCCCTCCCCCTCAATTGGCTACACACGCCTGTGCATCATAAGCACGCAGAAGCAAACACTAGGCCTCACAATAGGAGCATCAGAACCTGTCCTAACGCTCTCCCCGGGGAATCATGGGAAAGCAGCTCAGAGGGGAAAAAGCCTCCGCATCTGTCTCCTGCCTAAAGGGAGAGTGGGATGACATTCCTTCACGAGTGTCCCACCCGCGACAGGCTGCCTTATGAAGCCATCATTCACCCGATCAATGGCTCAGCGGCCTGAACCAGCCTCCCCAGGAGCGAGAGAATAGGGCGAGGAGGAGCTGCGGGCAACAGTGGGCCGGACGTCCCGCTAGCGCTGTGATCTTTCATTCCGGCTGGTGAAGAGGCAGAAGGGAAAGTGATTAGCTACCCTCCTCTCACAGTCAACCACAAACAACAACCTCCACCGAGGAAATATGCAACCATTTTAATGGAGATACGACACTCAATACACATCTTACAATATGCAAGTGTGACATTTGTACTATATACAGCGTGTTATGTTTAAGCTACTTTCAATGAACTCTTCAGTTAAACTGCTTAGGGGTGGGCAACATAGTCGATATTTTTGACTTTATATGCATCACTGAACTTTTAACTCACAATTCTGACTTTCAAAATTGCAAATTTTCTTAATTGTGGGATGTTAACTGAAAAAAAGTCCAAATTGTGATATATGAAAAATGTCAGAATCATGGGATAAAAAGTTACAAATTTTGCTTTTTTATTATTTATTATTATATTATTATTATCCCAAGCTTATTTCAGCCACTGAAAAAAAATAAAAAAACAAAAAGTTTCTGACTTTTTCGGTTCTGTCTTTATTTCTCACAAATTTAACATTTTATCTCAAAATTCTGACTTATTAACTTGCAACTGTGAGATACAAAAGTCTGAATTGTGAGATAAAAAGTAGCAATTACCCTTTTTATTTTTATTCCAATAAATAATGTTTTGACTTCCCAATACTAACTTTATTTCTTGCAATTGTGAGTTTATATCTCTCTTTTATTCTGTCACATACTTAATTGTGTCAGTAATAAACATCACCAATAATAATTAGACTTGTCAAATTGAACAAATCCTCACAGGTTTGAAATTCTCAATATCACCACACAACGAATGAATAACTTACAAATACATTTTGACTTGACCTGACATTTCAACTTTTTTGGCGTGTCGACAAACTAGAAAAGCACCGTAGTTTTTCAGCGAGTATTCATTAACCAACTCCGCCGACCATCCACTTGATCCTCAATTTGTCTCTGGGTAATTCATCTACAGAGCACAAAGGTTGCCATTAACAAGAAACATCGGAGCATTGCAAGACTCAGCCGTCTTTATTTTGCACGATGAGAATGCTGGCACTGCATGATGGTTGAAATGGGCTTTTGATGACCTCAGCTTCAGCTCTCTGTAGGAGCAAATCCTGATCAAGCTAAACTGGGCTTTTATTGAGCTACTAAAGCACTGATTGCACTAGCACTGAATGAGCGCCATTCAATGGAGTCACTAATTGGCCAAATAGGTTTATAAGGCAAGTGGGTACAGAGGGAGGATAAGCAAGTGTGACCCTAGATGTTAAACCAAAGCCTCATTCGGATGGGACTAGTTAAGGGAGGCTAAATAAATTTGTGTTTCACGTCCAAATCAACTTCTTTTTCTCTAAAGTACCATTCCATTCTTTCTACTTCAACATTTCAGGTTTAATTCAATGTGATACTTGCCGTTACTTTGTAATTATTTGTTTCAAAGTGTGAATAACTAAAGCTAAATTTCTTGTTGGACTGCCTGATACATCTTTATTATTGAATTTAGACCTTCAGCCAAATTTTGGGGTAAAATAAAAGTTCAAGTAAATCGATATGAAGATTTCAGTCCCAAAAACGGTTCATAATGACTACTTAACACTTCTTATGTTAATAAATGTAATTCAAACGTAATTTAGAACAATAAAACCCATCCAAGCAGTGACCAAGAGACTATACAGGCTTCACCTTAGTTTTACTTCTAAATGCAAATTTAAGTTGCATTTAGAGCATGAAAGGCATTGCAAATTTCTGACATTCATCTAATCCTGCCAACTGATGTGTGACATTCACAATCCATTATCCTTTACAACTCCTCGTTAGATTTGGAGGGGAAAAAAGCCTCTTCATTGTGCCAAATTAGTTTACTCTTATAGATTATGTGAACTTGTGAAACACTTTTTTCACAAAGAGGGTCAAGTTAAAGCGGATATGCCAAAATATCATGGAGTATGGCTTTCAAAAGGGAATGAATCAAAGCTTTGTGAAGTCAAGAGGAGATGTTCTGCAGAAACTGAAAGAAGGCTTGTAAATGTAAAGGCTTGCATTTACATTTACTCATTTTTGCAGAAACAAAGCAGAAGTGTGTGAAAGAATGTCTGCTAAATGAATGAAATTAAATGTAACGTAAATTAATGTTTTTTCAAGGAAAAAAATATTGCAATGCATACAAAAATGTGCATTTGAAACAAAAACATGCAATTTTAAAATGTTCAGTTTAAGGCTCTTATTTATATATATATAATATAGAATGGTCTGACTTTAGATTTGTGAAATTATGCTATAAGACACCTGTACAAAACAAAAACAGCAGATGGACTGAATGAAAATGCAGATTTATTCTCTGACAGCAGGTGGTGCTTATGGAACAGAAGCAATACAGTGTTTCCTTGGTTACCTCTGTAAACCAAAGCAGCTGCGCATATAAACACTACTTTAAAATGCATTATATGGAGGTAAGAGGAAAAGAAAATGCCATTGATACATTTCTGAAGCCGGTCAGCTCCTCTCAGAGATACATTCATATAAACCCCCATATATTTGTCTTCCTATATTTTGAGCATCGCGAACAGATCTGCCCGATACAGTATTTTCTCATCTTTACTGACCTCATAAAAATTACACACATATTACATTTTGAGAAATTATTGCAATGCAGTTTGTGTGCAATTCTGGAATAGAGATCGGCCAAAATAAAACCAAAAACTGGTTCTGATTTATAGCCGGTGTTGTGCCCAATTCTGACCCCTGCCAGATTATTACCCCCCTAGTATTGGTAGGTTTAGGGTTAGGTGTGGGGGAGGAGTTAGGATTAGGGGTGGGGTTAGGATTAGGCAATCAGGTAGCGATTTCAACGAGAGGGGTAATAATTTGGCAGGGGGTCGAAAATGGGCACAACACCGGCATGCCATCTGAACTCGATTGATCGCCTATGACTGACTGTATTCGTCGTCTGACTGCATGAACCGAACCGTGACGTCCGTAAAGTGATGGTTCGGGACGAATACATGTACCGTTACACCCCTAATATATATTTATATATATATATGTATGTATGTATATATTAGGAACAAGTGTGAAATATGCAAATGCATTAGAAGTATCTCCCCATTGAGGGCTTTCTTCATTTAACCTTCCTAATGACAGGTTTCATCCTCTTTCCCCTGACGAAAAGGAGGAGCAGGAGCTAACCCACCACCTTTCTCTTTTACCTCCTTTCACGTCTCCTCCCCTTTCCACACCTCCAAAAAGCGCCGGCTCTCACTTTACGGTCTGATGTGACAGCTCTTTACAGTAAATGACACTGTCATCGCTTTGGGTGACAGTTTTGTGCTAGCGAGGCATTTCGTGCTAACTTTCACTTGAGGTAAATGCAGTTGCCAAACTCAGAGAAGTGCCTATTAAATGACTTTCTCTTATCCCGGTTTAGCGTGCAGACACAACTATAAATGAACAATTTGTAGGTTGAATCACCTGAAAAGTCAAAACAAAACATTGCTTTGTTTGTTTAGGGCAGAGAGAAACAGCAACATACCTTAACCAATGGCGTGGATTTGGGGCAGGGCCATCTGTTCAACCAATAGGAGGTTAGTGTTCTGGGAAACCCGTTTATAAACAGTTTTATTTATTTATTAATTTTTTTGCACATGAATTTCTCAATTTACTACAGATGCACCAATATTAAATACTGATAGATATTGATAAGCCAATTTAAAATTCAAATGGCGATATTAATATTGTATAGTCTATTGTTTTTACTCAATAAAAAAAATGATAATAATAATTTTAAATTCCAACTTGTATATAAAAATATACAAAAATATAAAACATATATAAAATG
>NW_015662934.1:100569-106793 GCF_001515625.1 Sinocyclocheilus rhinocerous
TCAAAATTAAGTTTTTAATTACATTTTATATAAATATTTTATATTCATATAAATTACATAAAATAATTGTATGTATGTATGTATGTATTTATATGTGAATGTGTTTTAAATTACTTTTTAATATTTTATATAAATATAAATTACAATATATTATATATTGTATTATATTATATTAATTATTATATTAATAATTGTAAATGTTTAATTAGAGGGGAGGGACAACTTGAAAATCTTCCTAAAAAACTCAGGGGGTTGTACATATGAGTACAAATGTCTAAAAGTGGAAGGAGAACATGTTCATCATATTGACTACACCCTTCAGAGATTGTAGTCGAGGAGGAAAATAAGCAACAGTTGTCATTAGAAGTTTAGCATGGGTCAGTTCCTACCACTGTTCCGCTGGGATGAGAAGACACGCTTCCTGTTGTTTGGGCTCACGGTTAGTCATACTGTAAGCTGCTGCAGACACAAAGAAAGTGCGAGAAAGCGGCCCGCTGCTGCCAGCGCTGAGCAGGGGTGCGACAGGGGTGAGCAGTTTTGACTGGGGGTCGACAGAGAACATTGACAAGAGTGTTCGCTTTAACTCAGCCTCCATGTCTCCTGTCTCTGTGTCCCACCCTTTTCCACACCAAAGTGGGGGGGATTTTTACGGTTGACCTTCTCCTCACGCTTTTGTGAACCTCTTCACCTCATGTAAATTCTCTTGACCTACTTGGTCGCCCCGGAGCAAGCCACTTAAAAGAGCGAGATGAAATTCTGTAGGCCACGCTCACATATGTTTCTTGTTGTCAGCGAACACTAATACTTTAGGATTTTGATTCTTGCTATTGAAAACGATCACTGTGTTTGTTACTGTGCTTATGAAAGAGGAAAAAGGACACTCACTTCTAAAATCAACGTGAAAAAGCCACATGAGACGCTGCCAAATTCATTCCGGTGATGCATCTAAATGATGCATAGTTCATTAGTAAATATTGATGATATTGATTGATAGCTTCCATAAATTAATAAATGCATCTCATGTACAATATTAATTTAGTAAATTCTGACTTTTTTTTGATGATCTGTACATGTATTCCAAGCAGCTTAATTTTCATTCATGTCAAATATGGAATTTAATCTGACTAAGCACCAAACCTAAAACTCCACATCTCTCTTTTCTTTCTCTTTACCATCATCACTGACCTGGATTAAACATTTGAACCGCTTGCAGATCTGTCTGCCGAGCTGATGAGCCTCAGGTATAAGACCAGAAAGAAGACTGCAGGCTGTCAGAAAGCTGCTCAGATAGTGCATTTAAGAGCAAGTCAAAGAGCAAGATGCATTTCTGCTGGTAGATGCAGGATATTTTATGGTCAAACGAGTCCAAACAAAAAGCCATGAATGTGGGGAGGTTTCATTTGTGTGTGTGTGTGAAGGGTGAGGTGGAGGGTTTCCGAGAAAAGCTGTTTGTCTATTTTGCAAGCGGTCAAGAACCTTCACTGTCATGTCCAAACATTTAGGGAAAATGCGTTCTGAACACAAAAGCAAACTAGATTTTTTTTTACATTTTTCTGATGTTCTTGCTCATGCAACATGTGCTAAGATAATGCTACACTCTTATGACTCTTTATCACTCTTTGACAGCCATGAACCTTTTACAGCTTCTTTATAATGGAAAAAGGTTCTCCAGATCATGGACCCTTTTCACATTTCCATGGTTCTCAGAAGCGCAAGTTGTCATAGTTGAGGAAACTACAACAAATATATATTTTTTCTTTCCTATTTGCCTCAACAGCAAATATTGATTCTATTGGTCAGAAAAATTATATAGTAGGGAAGAATAGGACGCAGTGGCAGCATCAGTAACTAGTTCTCTGTAATTTGATGCCAAGGTAATAAAAAAAGTATAGTGCTATAAATTCCAATATTTTTTTTTTATGAAAAAAAAAGAGCCAGATTTACCATGATAATAATGCATCATCACCATCTATATTGCTAAATGGTCTATTAAAATGTTCTTCACATTAAGACAAAAAAATTATTCTTTTAAGAACTGTACACTAAAAGGTTCTTTGTGGAACCAAAATGGTTCTTCTATTGTATTGCTGTGAAAACCCCTTTTTTGGAATCCTTGTTTTTAATCCTATAGACTAGCATTCAGAGTAGTTGCTAAGATGAATTAGGTTGTTGCTAGGTGCTTGTAAAAAGAGCCCACCCTCAAATCTCTACAACATTCAGGATCTCTACACATCTCTCTCTCTCTCTCTCTATATATATATAAAGGTTCCTTATTGACATCGATGGTTCCATGAAGAACCTTTAACATCCATAACACCTTTCCATTCCACAAAAAGTTCTTTATATTGGAAAAAGGATCTTTCCATAACAAAAAGTTCTTCACACTAGGAAAAAAATTTTCTTTTTGGAACTGTTCAAAGAAAAGTTCTTTGGGTAGCCAAAAAAGGAATCGCTGCTTTTTAAAAAAAAAAAAACTTTATTTATGGCTCAGACACCTCCTTCAACAAGTACACTTAATTTTATGGTAAAAATGGTACAAGCACACTTAGCCTCAACTGGCTGCTCGATTTACGTGCCAAAGTTTAATGCGTAGGGTCAGGGGTTGCAGTGTGGCGTGAACTACCTCAGGGCTGTAACCAGAGCGGACCTGTTCCTTACCAAACCAACACTAATGTAGAAACAGGAGATGCAATTCACCTCCACAAAACCATTGAACACTTTGACAATCTCTACATCACATCAGCTGCAAGCACGGAGGAGAAGATAAAGTGTTAAACTTAAAGGGTTGAGAGGAAATGCAGTAAACCCTCGGCCAAACTCAAGGTTTGTTTGCTCAAATGTTTTATTTAACCTCTAATCACCACATTAAGGTTTTCTTTCATTTGGCTTTTTACGCTCTCAAAGGCCTCATTTTAAAGCACTAACGAAAATAAACCGCAGGGCCCCCGTCTCTTTATTTTGAGAGGGAACACTGGAGCCTTGGGTTCAGAGCGGGGTGAAAAACAGAGGGCATCTGGAACAAAGACCAGAAGACCTAGAGGTCAAATGGCCTGGTGTCCAGAACTTCTTCAGCGGACGCGGACGGAGAGGGAGTGAGGCGCTTGTATAATCACAGATCCGTTTTGTCCATGCGTGTAGGATAGAATATATCACATGGCGCTGACATGCCAACAATAGATCAGGTTTTTTGTCTGAGCCGTGCGAGGCGTTTTTGACTCTTTTCAGCAGGCCACGCATCTGGACCGCTGCAGATTAACCCTCCATTCTCTGGCCTGCTTTCGGCAGATGACCTCTGCGTCTGTCCTGAACTGACTGCATCCACTGTCTGCCGAGCTGATGAGCCTCAGGTATAAGACCAGAAAGAAGACTGCAGGCTGTCAGAAAGCTGCTCAGATAGTGCATTTAAGAGCAAGTCAAAGAGCAAGATGCATTTCTGCTGGTAGATGCAGGATATTTTATGGTCAAACGAGTCCAAACAAAAAGCCATGAATGTGGGGAGGTTTCATTTGTGTGTGTGTGTGAAGGGTGAGGTGGAGGGTTTCCGAGAAAAGCTGTTTGTCTATTTTGCAAGCGGTCAAGAACCTTCACTGTCATGTCCAAACATTTAGGGAAAATGCGTTCTGAACACAAAAGCAAACTAGATTTTTTTTTACATTTTTCTGATGTTCTTGCTCATGCAACATGTGCTAAGATAATGCTACACTCTTATGACTCTTTATCACTCTTTGACAGCCATGAACCTTTTACAGCTTCTTTATAATGGAAAAAGGTTCTCCAGATCATGGACCCTTTTCACATTTCCATGGTTCTCAGAAGCGCAAGTTGTCATAGTTGAGGAAACTACAACAAATATATTTTTTTTCTTTCCTATTTGCCTCAACAGCAAATATTGATTCTATTGGTCAGAAAAATTATATAGTAGGGAAGAATAGGACGCAGTGGCAGCATCAGTAACTAGTTCTCTGTAATTTGATGCCAAGGTAATAAAAAAAGTATAGTGCTATAAATTCCAATATTTTTTTTTTATGAAAAAAAAAGAGCCAGATTTACCATGATAATAATGCATCATCACCATCTATATTGCTAAATGGTCTATTAAAATGTTCTTCACATTAAGACAAAAAAATTATTCTTTTAAGAACTGTACACTAAAAGGTTCTTTGTGGAACCAAAATGGTTCTTCTATTGTATTGCTGTGAAAACCCCTTTTTTGGAATCCTTGTTTTTAATCCTATAGACTAGCATTCAGAGTAGTTGCTAAGATGAATTAGGTTGTTGCTAGGTGCTTGTAAAAAGAGCCCACCCTCAAATCTCTACAACATTCAGGATCTCTACACATCTCTCTCTCTCTATATATATATATATATAAAGGTTCCTTATTGACATCGATGGTTCCATGAAGAACCTTTAACATCCATAACACCTTTCCATTCCACAAAAAGTTCTTTATATTGGAAAAAGGATCTTTCCATAACAAAAAGTTCTTCACACTAGGAAAAAAATTTTCTTTTTGGAACTGTTCAAAGAAAAGTTCTTTGGGTAGCCAAAAAAGGAATCGCTGCTTTAAAAAAAAAAAAAAAACTTTATTTATGGCTCAGACACCTCCTTCAACAAGTACACTTAATTTTATGGTAAAAATGGTACAAGCACACTTAGCCTCAACTGGCTGCTCGATTTACGTGCCAAAGTTTAATGCGTAGGGTCAGGGGTTGCAGTGTGGCGTGAACTACCTCAGGGCTGTAACCAGAGCGGACCTGTTCCTTACCAAACCAACACTAATGTAGAAACAGGAGATGCAATTCACCTCCACAAAACCATTGAACACTTTGACAATCTCTACATCACATCAGCTGCAAGCACGGAGGAGAAGATAAAGTGTTAAACTTAAAGGGTTGAGAGGAAATGCAGTAAACCCTCGGCCAAACTCAAGGTTTGTTTGCTCAAATGTTTTATTTAACCTCTAATCACCACATTAAGGTTTTCTTTCATTTGGCTTTTTACGCTCTCAAAGGCCTCATTTTAAAGCACTAACGAAAATAAACCGCAGGGCCCCCGTCTCTTTATTTTGAGAGGGAACACTGGAGCCTTGGGTTCAGAGCGGGGTGAAAAACAGAGGGCATCTGGAACAAAGACCAGAAGACCTAGAGGTCAAATGGCCTGGTGTCCAGAACTTCTTCAGCGGACGCGGACGGAGAGGGAGTGAGGCGCTTGTATAATCACAGATCCGTTTTGTCCATGCGTGTAGGATAGAATATATCACATGGCGCTGACATGCCAACAATAGATCAGGTTTTTTGTCTGAGCCGTGCGAGGCGTTTTTGACTCTTTTCAGCAGGCCACGCATCTGGACCGCTGCAGATTAACCCTCCATTCTCTGGCCTGCTTTCGGCAGATGACCTCTGCGTCTGTCCTGAACTGACTGCATCCACACAATTACTGTAGACCCTGAGTGGGAGATTTCCAGGTGAAGAACATTGTCCTGGGCTCTTTAGGGTCAAAGTTAATGAGGGGAATTAGAAACCATCACTAACATGCTGCAATGTTTTTCCTTGCAACTCTGGACAGTCATGGTTTGTGTGCTCTTTATTCAAATAGGGGTCATCGTTCATCTTTTGTGTTCTTATGAAGTGTGCTTGTATCACGAGATTTCGTTAAATTGGTGGTATTTAAAGGCCATTGGACTAGGCGGTGTTACTTTGACCCAGAGTTCAATTAGATGTCTCTCAGTACAACATGGACAGTTCTGACTAATGAACGACCCTTATTTAGTTACTTTTACATTGGAAATTGGAGTAGAAACAATTTTCACTTCATATTGGCTAGAAAATGTCTCAAGAAATTCAAAGAAATGGCAAGTAACACACTGAATTAAATATGAAGTACTTAAAGGAGACATATTATGCCCCTTTTTACAATATGTAATATAAGTCTCTGGTGTCCCCATAATATGTCTGTGAATTTCAGCTCAAAATACCCCACAGATCATTTATTATCATGTACCCCATATTATCATTTTGAAAATGCCTATTTTGAGTGGAAGCAGAAACACGCTGTTTTTCGGGCCTGTCTCTTTAAATGCAAATGAGCTGCTGCTCCCCGCCCCCTTTTCCAGAATAGAGCTGTTCCATTACAGCTCGGACCTGCTAAAAACATCTGTTTTGGTTCTGTTTATCATGTTTATCGCCCTGAAATCATGCGTTTTAAACCATATGAGTTAAAACTTC
>NW_015662934.1:107845-125207 GCF_001515625.1 Sinocyclocheilus rhinocerous
GTGTTCTGTGCTCGTCTGTGCAGACAAAGGCAGAACATTAGTATGTTTTGCTCAAACTTTCGCCATGGCATTAGAACTAATACACTGTTGTTGCTTGCGAAATCACAATGACAACGCTGTGGGTGTAAACTTACAGATTAAGGGGCGGTAATATTATAATGAGATCCCTCTGCCACGTCACCAAGGGAGCGAAATCAGACGCGCTCGTTTTTTCAGACGCTTGCAGAAAAAGGCTTACCAAAACAAAGTTACTGGGTTAATCTTTTTCACGTTTCCTTGGTTGGTAGATGCACCAGGGACCTGATTATAGCACTTAAAACCTGGAAAAGTCAGATTTTCATGATATGTCACCTTTAAGTAGAAATACTGAAATAGTATTTTCTAGTAAAATGTGCTCCAATAATCTTTGTTTTATTTTCAACATTGAAAAATCATTTTTTTAATAGTTAATTTCTCATTAGGATTAGCGAATTGAACAAATTTTAACTGTTAACTTTTGATGTGCAACTCATGCTGCAAAGTTTGTGATATGAACATGAATGATTCCTTAAATCACGCAGAGGTGGGTTACTTTTTTGAGCGATTTAGCTAACTTTCGCCAAGTAGATATAGAAACAAATAAATAAATAAACAACCCAATTATATTGAAGGAAGAACCCTTATAGCTTTTGACTCAATAACTTAGCAACACATAGAAATGCCATGGAAACTTTTGCCTGGTATAAATAAATAAACAAAGAAAGACACAGATAGACAGACAGACAAACAAACAAATAAATGGGCAAGCAAGCACTACTCACACTTTTAAAAAAAATTAAATAAAAGTTAAATTCTACACTGTGTAAAATGATTTTTGTAAGTTGTAAACATAACGATTATTGACGCACATATCAAACTGTGTTGTTTTTTCCTTTTTCTTTTTTTCAGTGAAGTGGTTTTGATCTAAATTTGAGTGCATTTTTAATGCAACTGCTATTTTTACAAACATATTCACATTTTTATGAACTATGTTTATGTTAACTTTAAAAGAGGTATTGTATTTGAACTACATTTTAGGATTTACAAGTCTTTTGTTGTTTTTATTAGTGTGGTATGCATCAGATCGTGTTTCACTATGAGCCGTGTCATTAAATAACACTCAAATATCATCCTGTCTTACCCGCTAATGTCCCAAACGAGGTAATGTCCTGTCATGTGACCCCCATCACCCACCTGTGTAGACTTTGTCTTAATCTCTGCTGATCTCCTCTCTGCTTTGAATACTCGGTTCTACTGAGTGTAACTAATTCTCCCACACAAGGATATTGTCCTCCCCATTTCAGCTTTGCCTTTCCTCTCTTTCACTAGTCTCATTCGTTTGCCGAGCAGCCGGACAAAAAAAAAAAATCCTCCAAATTAAAAAGACTTAATGAGCTACTCTCACCTTAAATCTAATTGTCTACTTTGCCTCCAAACCGCCAAAACGGATAAACAATCAGTCCAGGGAATATCCTCTCTGAATGCACTGTTTCAACTCTTTGTTTGAAATCTGAAAACAATGCAAATTTTGCTTAGAGCTCATGTATTTAACAGTGGCCTGTTTGAAATACAAAGATACACATGATTGTGATGGAAAAATCAGACACAAAGCATCTACACTCATTTTAAAAGAATAGTTCACCCATAAATGAAAACTGTCATCATTTACTCACCCTCATGACATTCCAAACCTGTATGACTTTCTGTCTTATGTAAAACACAAAATGAGATGTTTTGCAGAATGTTCCAGCTGCTCTTCGCCATGCAGTAAAGTGGATAATAATTAAAGGACACACAAAAAAATAATAAAATTAACACATATTAATGCACTCAACATATATAGTCATGCACTTCATGCTTATGTTTGTATACACTACTGTTCAAGTTTTTTTTTAAATACATTACACAATTTAATACATTAGATTTAAAAAGTGAGAGTAGCCTAATGACATTTATAATGTCACAAAAGATTTCTATTTCAAATAAATTTTGTTCTTTTGAACTTTCTATTTATCATAGAATCCTAAGAAAAAAATGAACGCCTGTTTTCAACATTGATAATAATAAGAAATGTTCCTTAAGCAGCAAATCAGCATATTAGAATGATGTCTGAAGGATCATGTGACACTGAAGACTGGAGTAATGATGCTGAAAATTCAGCTTTGCATCACAGGAATAAATTACATTTTACCTTTTTTTTTTTAAATAGAAAATAGTTATTTTAAATTAACTATTTAGTTATTTGATTTTACTGTATTTTTTATCAAATAAATGCAGCCTTGGCAACTTCTTTAAAAAAATAAAATAAAAAAGCATATACAAATACATATTTCACTGTACCTCTCAAACCTTAGTACACTTAAACTTGCAGTATTGCAACTTGCCTGCTCATAAAACACACATGAATGAATGTTTATTGCTCTCAGTTATCCTAAACCTGTTGTAATGTGTTTAAAGTAGACATTTATGGTAACACTTTATTTCGATAGTCCACTTTAGACATTCTATTAACAGCAAGTAACTTTGCAACTACATGTCAACTAGCAGTTAGTAGAGTATTAGTAGACTGTCTGCTTAATGTCTTCTAACACTTTCTTTGTCAACTTATTCTACTAACCCTAAACCTACCGTAACAGTCTACTCTGAGAGTTAGTAGACATGTAGTTGCAAATTAATGAGAATTAGTTGACATGTAGTTGACATGTAGTTACAAAGTTACTTATAGTTAATAGAATGTCTAAAGTGGACTATCGAAATAAAGTGCAACCACATTTATTACCTGAATATGAAGGTGAAATGGGTTTGAGAGTTACGATGAAGGGAAAAAATGAACAGTGAATTATTAAAAATATTTTTTAAAAATTAAAAATTAATTAAATATTTTCCAAATATAACACATAAGCAGTATAGACTACTTTTAAAAATATTTATTGCCCTTTTTTGTTTCAACTACAAAATGAAATTGGTTGGAGTGTTTGATTTTTCATTTTTGGGTGAACCATCTATTTGAGCACCACAGACTTGGTGAGTTTTCTTCACATTACATGTGAACGTTTCCCAGCAAATGGTAAACGTGTCACCCCCCACAGTACACAAACAGTGCATCAGACGGAGGAATGGTACAGACGACTATTCCATAGAGACGGCCTGTCCCTTTTTCAGCTTTTTCAGACGACCATTTGGTGCTCCCATCCCTAACCTATTGACCCTCAACCTAGAGAGGTCAGCTGTGTCAGGGAGCCCAGATCCAGCACAAGCCTGTAAATCAAACGCCGGCGGGAACGGCGCACCGTCCAGGGTCCCAGCCAGGCCTGGCACCAACACTCTCCCCACTGACGCACTACCAGGCCGGTTCCCACTGAACCATGCCACCCTGGCAGCCCTCGTGACCCCGTTTGGGATACATCAGCCTTCGACCGCTCTGACGCTCAGCCATATAACCCCACCTGCGTTACAGGCCTTCCTGTTCTGGCTTGCATCACAATCGTGTATCTCTCAGGCATCGCCGCACCTGGAGCTCAAGCACACAAATCACTTTCAGGAACGTCCGTGCACTCCTGAGACGGTGAATGTTAAACACACTTTGGTTTGACCTGTGTGGGATCACCCCGGGGCTCTCTCTAATGGACGGAGCCATAAAATGGTCATGTTGCTGTTTTTCCAGCCAAACGACGACACCAGTTGTTCTGATTCCTCACTGGCTTTGTGATCGGAGTCATCAGTTCCGCATGGAGGAACTCGGGAGGGAAACCTATTTTACCTTCCGTTGACTCCATACTTCAGTGATGAAGCACAGTTCTGTCCACTTCTCCAGCAGCGACCCCTCATCACTGATGACAAACCATCTACCTATCTCAGGAAGACATAATGTGAATTGTACAATAACACTTAAAAATAAGTTTAGAGTCAGTAAGAATTTTTTTTTCTTCAGCAAGGATGCATTATATTGATTTAAAGTACAGTAAAGTAATGCACAATGTTATAAAAAAAAACTAAAAATACCTATTTCAAATAAATGTTGTTCTTTTGAATGGAATCCTGAAAAGAAATTTATCAGCTTCCACAAAAACATGAAGCTGCACGACAGTTTTCAACATTGGTAAGAAGAACGTTTCTTGAGCAGCAGCATATTCGAATGATTTCTGAAGGACCATGTGACACTGAAGACTGGAGTAATGATGCTGAAAATTCAGCTCTGCACCACAGAAATATATTACATTTGAAAATATATGTGACCCTGGAGCACAAAAGCTGGGGTATATTTGTAGCAATAGCCAAAAATACATAGTATGGGGCAAAATGATAAATTTCTCTTTTATGCCAAAAATCATTAGGATATTAAGTAAAGATCATGTTCAATGAAGATATTTTGTAAATTTCCAACCATAAATATATCACAACTTAATTTTTGATTACTAACATGCATTGCTAAGAACTTCATTTGGACAACTTTAAAGGCGATTTTCTCAAAATTTTTTTTTTTTTTGCACCCTCAGATTCCAGATTTTCAAATAGTTGTATCTCAGCCAAATATCGCTCCTAACAAGCCAAACATCAGTGGAAAGCTTATTTATTCAATATGACTGTTTACTATATTTTTGTCAGGTAAATGCAACATTGTTGTGCATAAGAGACAAACATTTAAAAAATCCCAAACTAACCGCAAACTTTTGAATGGTAGTGCACATCAATATTTAATACTAATCTGGTTCTCTAACATATAGCTTATTCTCTAAATGCTGTTTTTTGCATGTTTATAACATCTTTTATCTTTTCGCAAACTTTTGAATGGTAGTGCACATCAATATTTAATACTAATCTGGTTCTCTAACAAATAGCTTATTCTCTAAATGCTGTTTTTTGCATGTTTATAACATCTTTTATCTTTTTTTAAAATCTTTCCCTGTCTATCTTGTACTTATTTGAACAATGCTTGAAACTTGGTATGATGAGCACTTCCTGTGTCTATTTGCCTCTAAGATGAATCGCTTGATGTATTCCCCAATTGTAAGTCGCTTTGGATAAAAGCGTCTGCTAAATGAATAAAACAAAATGGGAATGTATATAACAAAATTCCCTCATTATCAGTATTTACTAATCGCTAAGAGAAAGTAATGGATGCACAATAAGCCGATTAATATTAGAAAGCTGCATGACCCTGACAAGAAGAGAAAGCTAATTTTGCCATAATGACTGGGTGAGTGTACTTTATGTGAGTACTACTTATGATCTGTTGCCCTCTGGTGGTACCATTTCTGCCTACAGATACTAGAGATGTGAGATAATACAATCCGGTTTTAAAAGCCTGAAAGATAAAATTGCCTCTCTAGAACACTTGATTCTGATTGGCCAGCGGTCAATTTTTTATAAAATAATGACTGTCCATAGCAACACTGCTCATCTTCTGTTTCTACATGGTCTCTACAAGCAAGATTTTGAACTCAGCATCATCAAATTAGGAAATATTATGCCTTTTTTGTGCAAATCAGCAGAAATATTTTTCCAAGATGCAGCACTGTGCTATATAAGTTTTCATAAATTTTTAAATAAAAAATAAGAGATTTAATACTTAATTATAAGAGATTTTAATACTTTGGTGATCATTTTAATTCCATGTGATAAAATGAGAAGCACTTCCTTCTGATTTAAATGAAGCATAAATCACATTTTATTATAGTACTTAACCACTCCAAGCCAATAAGAACAAATTGCATAATAATAATGTTTGTATGAAGTCAATTAAATATTGTGTATTAGGCCCGGTCAGCTCCAGGTGAGAAATATGCATGAAGCAAATGTGCAACAAAACAACTTATAAAACTTCATAGCTGATTATTATATTATTAAATCCCCATCAACACTAAGTTTTGGTCAGTCAGTCTCGACCCGCCTTCAGTTTCTCAGCCATCGTGTTATCATGCTTGGATCCTCCCATGCACGGGGGGCTTTTGGCCAGGCTGGGGTTGCTGCTCCACTGCTGGGGCGTCTTAGCCTGGATGGCGAGGGCATGAACGCAGCTGCTGAGCTCCTCCCGCAGGGTCTCGTTTACAAGCCGATGACGCTGCAAGAGCGAAAGACCCTCAAACTGAGGACTCACCACCAGAACTCTGAAGTGGGACTCTGAACCAGCGGGTACGGCGTGCATGTGACTCTCGTTCATGACCTCCAGGTGTTCAGGTTTGAGGGCCTGGGCCAGTTTGGTCTGTATTGTGGTCTCCACAGGACCCATGTGGAGCCGGTGATGGGTCAGTTGTCTGGTTAAGGCAAGGGTGCAGGTGGAGGGACGCAGGCAGCGGAGAGCACTGGACAGCATCAGGCGCAGGCGAGACCAGCTGCAGGAAAACATCAAAGATCAGTGAGAAATTTCTGTTGAGGAGTGATTTGGCACTCCAAACACAATTTGTCTTCTTAAGGACTCGAACTAGACAATGAAGCACTCTGTAATATACTACACATGCATGACATGCAAGTCTATAATAAAGAGATAAATCTGTCAATTCTATTCCTGCTTTATATAGTTCTCATCTTCAATAACATAAGAAAAATAATTTGTGTGGTCATTTTAAGGAAGTATTTCTATAAAAGGCTACACCAGACTCCCAGAAACATGCTTTGTTGAACTTAAAACATTTAAACTTGATTATTTACAAAATTGCAAGGAATAAATTAAAGAGCTAAATTTAGCTATTTATCAGTAAGGGGTATTATATTATATTATATTACTGATTTCTGTGATTTTATCAAAAAGGATGGATATCTATGTTTATGTTGACAGATAGATAGATAGAGTACTTATCAAAAGTTTGGAAATTATTTTAAAATTATTTTTTTTATTATACGCGCGGACTAACTTGATAAAACGTTGTCAAAATATGTATAAAAGTAAACTGCAACAATCGTCTGTGCACCAGGTACACGTAGCAATCTCATCGATAAATAGTATATTTAAGCCGCAAACCGTATGCAGCTTCATCCAGCCGAAAGGTTAGAAATGACATATGCCTTCATAGCTACTCTTTAAAATATAATTTCTTTCACAGGTTTACATAAGCAAACAGCACAATGACAAGTGACAAAGAAAATGCATGATCAAATATCGAAATAATTTCTCTCACCTTTCGTTTCCGGAGTGTTGTTTTTGTATTATCCACAGGAAGCGATTCATGCAGCTTCTCCTTCGCTGTTTAGAAAGCTGACGGCTGAAATGACATGACTGCCGCCTAACGGCTAGATAGAAAGTTGCGTTAGATACTGAGGGTACCTCTATTTTGGGTATACATTACATAAACAACCTAGTTTTCAGACAACGCAACACCTCAAAATTCAGCTACAAGTTAGTCGAGCGCGCATTTTAATTTGGCGCCAAATAAACGTTCACGAACAGAATTCGAATTCACCTGAGGGTGCAACCATAGCACCTGCATAAATTCAAATTATACTAAACAGTTTTAATTCTACATATGTTTATACAGTGATTTCATACTGTACGTACTGTTCCGTAACTTAACACGTAAATACTGTTATTTCATATTTTGTCATTATATTGTAGATTTAGGCAACATAGGCTATCAGAAGTATATAAAAATTTTATTGTTGAGGTTTGACACTCCAAATTTGCTTTCTTAAGGACTTAAGAACTAGATGCTTAAGCATTCTGTAACATACTATGATACGTAAGTCTATAATCAAGAGATAAATCTTTCAGTCCTGTTCCAGTTATATTTTTTTAATTCGGCGCCAAATAAATGGTCGCGAGCTGAAATCAGATTCGCCTGAGACTATATCAGCTGCATAAAGTATATATAGGCCTATGCTAACCATTTTAATTCTATATATGTGATTCCATAACATACTGTAAGCTACGTTACTGTAAGTTGACAACATAACTACTGTTATTTATTTAATATTTTATCAATTTATTGTAGATTTACATATCAGAAGTAGCCTAGTAAGTACAAACAAAAATGTAATTGCTTATTTGTGTGATTACATCTGAAAATTTCTGAAGCCCTGGAATATAGCAGACATGTCATAGGCCTACTTAATTTTTTTACATACTTTTTTGCTGCTTTTACTACAGTTTATTTTTTTTGAACCAACCGCCAAGTAGGCTATTTCTATTTGCATGAAAACCAGGCCCTGGACCTTCTGCAAAACATTCATGTCTGTGTTTCACAAAAGAAGAACATGGAACCATGATGGTGAGTAAACAATGACAGAATTTCCTTGAGTATAAGTTTGTCTGAGTGGTGCGTGCGTGAAGAACTGCAATAATCTATTCAAGCATTATACCATTTGTTTATTATTTGTATGTATGTTTTAAATCCATTGAGGGACAGTTTGAAATGCACAAGCGCAGTCCGATCCCCAGAATACGAGTCAAAAAACGCAAAGTAAATCTCTCACAAACTGTAATACAGAACCATTTTGGTAAGGATGGAATAGTCTCTATATTCAGCGATAATGTCAACATTTCCATTCTCATGTACAAAAAACAAATCACAAAATGAACAACATACAATAGTACTCTATTTCTCATGTTCAACGTTTTTATATTTTTTTTGTTTTATTATTCCACATATTTATTCATTTACATATAAACATCTACAATCTCTACAGCACAGTACAATGATAAGGTGATAAACTCTCTGTCACATTTAAATTATGGCAATACATTGAAACTGACAAAAGCATCAGAAGACCTATGGTATATTTGCAGAGTACATGGATGTTGGCCTGTTGTTTTCTTTCAGCTGCTGTTTCATCAAATATGGCCAGCGGATATTTTAGTGTGCTTTCTTGCCCAATAGTTTGGGGGCAGAGCGAACATGTTTACCACTTATTGCTTTGATTTACTTTTGCACACAAGATTGATTGTTGCTAAGTGAACGCGTTTAGAAATACAAAAGACCCTGTAACAAAACCCAAAAGTCTTACGACCAGTACACAATCTTAAGTGAGGAAGTGCTTGTACACAGATAAGTCATAGCTTCACTGAGATTAGTTACTGTAATTCACAGCATACGACAGCAATTATGACATACTCGTTACTAGGGAACAACAGCTACACGTTGGAGATGTGAAGGGTTACAAACTGCTGGACTGTTTGGAAATGTTTTCGATGGGCCATTTTGAAAGTGACATCAAAGAAGTTCAATATATATAACAGATGATTGGTTGTGCGTACAAACAATTATCTAGTTTACTGACCAACCAAATCTTTAATATTTATCGTTTTCAAGCCTTCTCTAAATTGTAACCAGCTTTCGGCTCGTTTTAAACGTTTGCAAGAGCATGAAGTGCGTCCCATCGGAGTAAAACACCTGATTGAGAGATATGTCTATAGCCTCAAAACTTTGTTTTTCATATTGTTTTTCTGTTTGGTTCGCCACACCCTGCTAGAACGTCGATGTATTACAATTGACGCATTTGTCTGTGCCGTGATGTGAGATCTGCCAGTACAAACCGAGGAAATAGAAAATATTTGGCAATTAAAGATGCGCATGGTCACACATGGCACACATAAAGATTGTCACTACAGTATCTGTGACACTACTGGTGACCGACGGTCACGGCAGGGATGGCGGTTTCTAGAATTTTGTAACTATGTGATGCATGGCACTGCGCAATGCCGCTTTCTCCAATTTGGTTCGCCACACCCTGCTAGAACGTCGATGTATTACAAATGACGTTTTTGTCTGTGCCGTGCTGTGAGATCTGCCAGTACAAACCGAGGAAGTAGAAAATATTTGGCAATTAAAGATGCGCACGGTCACACATGGCAAACATAAAGATTGTCACTACAGTATCTGTGACACTACTGGTGACCGACGGTCACGGCAGGGATGGCGGTTTCTAGAATTTTGTAACTATGTGACACATGGCACTGCGCAATGCCGCTTTCTCCAATTGAAATAGGCTGTAAGGCTGTTAGAAACATTTCAAGAGCTTGAAAGTTACATTTGTGCCTAAAATTAATAGTTTGGTTGAAGTATTTTTAAATCTAAAAATGGTTGGTTGTATTGTGTGTCTACTCTGAGCACATAATATGGCTGCTATCCTACAAAATGGCAGTAAAGAATTTGAGAATGACACCAAAAACGGTTTTCATGTAAGCGCTGGTTGTGTTTACGAGCAACAGGGCTGAAATATATCTATTTTTTGCGTCATTATCTGGTTATTTAACCAGTTTTCCATGATTCTCCATGGAACTAGTATTAATTGTGCTTGGTAAAATGTAGCAGAATTGGACAAGTTGCTTGTCCTAATGGGATATATCCTAGGTTTTTGCTTCCTATCAAACGTTGCTTTATTTTTAAAATCCATTGGGTTTTGACTTTCGCTTCTTTTTCATGCTATATTCAGTCACTGCTACCAAGTCACCAAAGAATTGAACATCAGGTCAACAACGATACAGCAAAAAATTCACCCTGCATGTGGCACTACATCTGTTTCTACAGATACTCAAAGTAAAAAATACTATAAAATCAAACTCTCATAAACAGTTATATAAATAAATACAAATATTCAGAGAACACTCAACATTTCACATGCAAGCACACATACTTCCATACTTACACACACACCCACACACAGACGGATACCTCTGTTTCTTTACAAGAACACAAGAGAAAACGTGAAGGAGGGCGATTGTGTGTGCTGCAAATCAGTGTATTGACTTGTTCAGTCATTTTTTTATATATTTGCTTTGATAAAAAAAAAAATTAAATCCCTTAATGAACAGATAAACTGTATATACATACATCAAATGGAATCTATCTAAGACATATGTTGATACTAGTTCAACATTTGAACATGTAAATATATTTTCTTATATATATGTTTGTATATTTAATAATAGTTTGAGTGTTCAAACAGACAGACTTGAATTACAGCTAATTTTTATATATTTATATTCAATACATAATTTACATAATCATCAAAATAAAACTATTGTTTTTGACAGTTTAATCAAATCACATTGTGATTCATTTGTTCATTTTTTCCTTTAGTTTTTTCTTAATGGATTTTTTGTATGAAAACAGGGCGAATGTAACGTTTGTCTCAATGTTGGCGCACATTCGAAAGCGACGCAACTAAAACTGCTCTGTGGATCTCAATAGGAACACAAACTCTGGGACAAAGTATGATAGTAGCATAAAACAATGCAAAGTATGAATAATGGCGTACTAAACCATACAAATGACAACCCATCATGTCACTTATCTCATATTTTACATCATGTCCAAAGAATCATAGGTAGAGTAGCGTAATACAGAGCACTTTCATCAGTTATGTTCACTATCTTCAAGCATATTCTTATGAATCGACACACTTCATTGCATGCACAACACCGTCAATAATCAGACGTTTTGAAAGAACAACCGAATTTGAATTCCGAAAGCCAAAAATGAGTGAACCACTGTCTATAGTAATGTGACGTCAGTGTTAATGCATTAAAACATCTAAAAAGTGAGGAGTGCTTGAGCCGATATTGCAGACAATTGCGGCATCACACACTTTTTACGTTTTTGGGACACAACGGGCTTGAGTAAAGCAACAACAATAACCATCACCAGCACCACTAGATCAACACTGTCCATTCAAATATATCTACCTACTGATTTCACGGGCCCTCAGTGATGGTTTTCAAATCACGTGATGGCTCGGATGAAGATTAAAGGGAAAGTCAAAATGAACATGTTAAATTTCACATTCATTCCATAACGTAAAGCTGGAATGTGTTTAACATGGCAGTTTTTCTACACACACATACACACATACACATAGGGTTTCCAATATTCCTGTGAGACAGTGAGACATCAGCAGGGAACATGTCTATAAATGTAGATCTGAATGAAATCAAATTAAATTGAATGAAATAATAATACGATTGCACATATTGGAGGAATGAAGATATCTGTAAATGTTGGATTTGTGTGGGCTGCTTCCAGCATTGCTCACTCAAGGACAGGGTCAAACTCAAACGCCGCCACCTGCATGCTGGAACGCTGCACTATTGAAGCACCTGACCGCGAGTCTCAGGAAGCTTGAGAGCCAAGAAGCTTCCGACTGCCAAAGCTGCTGATGCAAAGAGGATGGGCACCGCTTTAGTGATGCCCACAAACGACTGGAAGATGCTGATGCCCAGAACTGCAGCTAACTTACAGAGGGCGTTTAGAAAGCCGAAGGCTGTAGTTCTGTGGAAAAGAAGAAAAATATTTAAAATTTCATAAATCGGATCTGTTTATAAAGAAATTCGTCCTTCTTTTTCAAAGAAGTCTCTTATGCTCACCAAGGCTCCTTTTATTTGCTCTAAAAACAGTAATATTGTGAAATATCATTACAATTTAAAATAACTTTTTTCCTATTTTAAAATGTAATTTATTCCTGTGATGCAAAGATAACTTTTCAGCTTTTCACATGATCCTTCAGAAATCATTCTACACTTTTTTTTAATTAAAGGTTCTTTATTGGTCACTGAAGGTTCCACAAAAAAAGCTTTAACAACCATGGAACCTTTTCATTGCAGAAGAGCTTCTTTATAGCAGAAAAAAGGTTTTTCAGACTAAGAAAAACATGATTCTTATAAGAACTGTTCACTAAAAGGTTCTTTGTGGAACTCAAAATGGTTCTTCTATGGCATCACTGACTGCACACAACAACAAAAAAAGTGTAATATGCTGAAGAAACATTTGGTATAATTATGAATGTTGAAAACAGTTGTTCTGCTTCATATTTTTGTGGAAGCGGATACATTTTTTCAGGATTCTTCGCTAAATAGAAAGTTATTTGGGATCTTTTATAATATTGTAAATGTCTCCAAACCGTTTCTGAAATCGTTTCTGAACTCTTAGGGGTGCTAAAGAGCCAATTTTGTTAAGCAGGCACTGTCAACATATTTTCTTAGAAATAATGCATAGCACTTTGTGGCAGAACTGCTGAGACTTCATTCATTTTGACTGAGAATTTTTAGATATGCCCTAAATTATGATGTATTTGATCTGCACTGCAGTGGCAATGCAGCACAGAATTACTGACATACATTTGATCTATTAATCTTTCAAATCATTTCACACAGTATGAAAACATTTTCATTAAAGGAGAAGAGAATCTTGCTTTTATTCAATTTCTTTACAAATACAGTACATGTTATAAAGCGTGGCACAAGTGCCCAGATATGTTTTGAGATCACTGTTAAATACACATGCAATTGTGAAAGATGCACAATAATCACAGAAATACAAGCTTGACCCACCTCTTGTCCGAGGGGTACAGCTCCACTGTTAGCACATCCAGGGCATTCCACGACGCAATGCTGATGCCCCCAAACAGACAGAGCAAGGCAATCATAGCAGATTCACTGTTTCCAAATGACAGGAAGAAGCAGCTGACGCAGGAAATCACACTGGAACCCGCTGCACCAGATGACAAGAGTGAGAACAAATGTTTATTATTTTTTAAAAAGAATTCATATTATTCGGAGCTCCAAAAACTATTTAGCACTGATGCAACTTGTTTTTCTTACCCAGCATTCTTAGACGTCCGATCTTGTCCATGAGCAGGGCAGACACGATGTTCCCGGGCAGGACAGCAAGTGTGCCGAGGAAGCTGACGAAATAGATCATGTACGCGTTGTTCTCATCGCTGAAATCCAGCATACAGCCCTCTTTGTTATGCAGAAAAGTGCTGTTGATGAGTTTGCTGTTGATCAGCCGGTACTTGAACAAGTCTAGAAACAGATGAGAGCTCTTGTTAACCAATGCAGCAGCGATTCTTTCAGTACACCAATTTAAGTATGCAGGCGTTTCTAGGTCAAATTTCTAAATTGCCAAGTTTTGGCTTTGTTCTCCTACAAGCACTCTTCAGTCCTCAAACATTATATGTAAGTCTCTTTGCATTGCTTTGACCATTCTCTGTAGATCCCACCTTATTGCATCCTACGATTGGTCGATTATGTACTATGTCTGCATGCTACTGGTCAAACTACTTTTCAGTCATTACATTCAGCAAGTATGAAAACAATAGCAAAGTAAAGCCAAAACCTGGATATTTTAGACAACTTAGAAATCATAGCCAAGACTTGTCTGGGAAAAAGAGGACGTATGGTCACCCTAGAATAAATAAACATCTTTATGCATGTAGTCTAATGCATTGAGCTACTTCAAGACGCAGAGGACAGAAACCAACTGAATTTTTGACATTTGCCTCCATACTAAAACCTTGTAAGCTGTCTACTGCCTTCAAATGGTTATTCACACGGGATATGGATACTATAGTCATTGGCATCCTGGATTAATTTATTCACTTAACCTTTTGAAAAACAGCATTTTGCATGCCTTGTAATGCATGGCAGGGGATGCATGCATGCAGGCATACACCAAAAAAAAAAAAATTCAGGAACACAAAAGAAGATATATTGAAGAATGTTGGTAACCAAACGGTTTTGGGTCCTGTTGACTTCTATAGTGTGGACAAAAAATAAGATGGAAAGGTTTGGTTATCAATATCTTCTTTTGGGTTTTAAAGAAGAAAGAAATGCATACAGGTTTGGAATGACTTGAGGATGAGTAAATTATGACAAAATAAATTATGATAAAAGCATCTGCAAATGCATTCATGTAAACATTAAAATGCTGTCTAGGTAGGCAGTGTACTAGGTTTTGGAACAGAGTCTTTGTTTCTTAGCCTCATCATTTATTTTCAAGCTACTCAAGGTAGGGCTGGGTATCGTTCAAAAATTTCCGATACGATACCGATACCGATACCTTGACTTCGATATCGGTTCCTGAATGATACTTTTTTCGATACCAATTTTATGAAATCAATGTATGAATAAACGGACATCTGCATATGATTGGAACTCCACGCAGCTCCCGCATTCTCCATTGGAAAATAATGGCTTCCGGTCTGTCACGACTCGCTTGTCGTTTGTCAGAGCTAGTGGAAAGCCGGGTGTGCCTCACACGTCCTGAAAAGTGAAGCTGCGGGCTCTTTGATCGCCCCCTGGTGGCTGGCTGCAGTACTGGTCATAAACCTCGCCCTCTCCATGTAAACGAATGGGACTTGAGTCAAAATAAAAAAATAAATTACACTTCCAATACAATTTTCCGAAAGATGGTTTTGGTCATTTAATCGATGGTGGTTTAAAGTGAGTTTTGAGTAAAAGCGGAATATAAATCTTATTTATTGTCTTATGTAGCATGATGCTACAGTTTGCATGAATGGACACATAACACACGCTTTCGGTCGTGTAACGTTAGTATGAATGGACATCTGCATATGATCGGAACTCCACACAGCTCCCGCGCTACTCTCCATTGGAAATGAATGACCGGTCTGTCGCTTGTTGTTTGTCGGAGATAGTGGAAAGCCGGCTTGAAACGCAGTGGAAACGCCAGTACGACGAGGATCGTTTTCATTTTAAAACAAAAACGCACCAGTGTAAATGTGGCTGGGATGCATTCACACTACAGCCTCACGTGTGCGCCATATCTCTGAGTGTAACCGGTGTAAACTAGTAGGTGTGTTCGACTTGACGAGGACTGACTGTGCAGACCGATCAGTGTATTACAGTACCACGAGAGCTATAGAGAGCAGACTGCCCTGCACGCTTTCAAATCGCTCTCTCGGATGTCAAACACTGATCGATCTGCGAAGCCCCGCTTCTAGTTGAACACACCGGCAAGGGCTGCAGGCTTATTGGCTCACTGACGCTGATGAGATTAACCCCTTAGGTATCGAAATTTGGTACGGAACGACGAGACGTTTTTTGATACTCGATGGTATCGAGGCAATTCGGTGCCTAAAGTATCAAACTCGATACCCAGCCCAAGGAAACAATCATAAACGCACAGCACGACTGAATCAGGAAAAGCAGATTGTCATTCCTTCACAGACAGGCAGAGGAAGAATCTGAGCTGGTGTTGCTAGGATACCTGAAACATTTTCAATGCATTCAATAGCTCTAGAAACAGGAGCCATTTTAACCGTGTCATACGAGTGTCTTCTTATAAAGATCAAAGCTTTGAACGACTACGGCTGGAATTCAAATATTTTATACGTCTGAATGCTGTTGAATGCCTATGCTATATATATTTTTTATACCCAGAAGGGTGAAACCTGTGGTTTTCTCACCTGTGTTGTAGAAGAGGGTGGAGATGAAGGTGCAGTTTTTGAAGAAGGGTTGCTTGACGTGATATCCTCAAAGTAGCATTCCTCAAACATGGAGTCTTCAAATACCATCGACTTCATCTTCAGATTCAAGAACCTTTAAAGACAAAGTGAAAAGATTCACTAAGAAATGTGTATTGCTGCCTTAGAGGTATTCAGAATTCCTTTAGCTTCTTCAAAGTGGCCCAAATACAAATGGATAACGAATAATGCAATCGCCAAAAACACACGTTTTGATTGTCCTGTGGTAAACATGAAATATTATACATAAAACAGATAAATATTACTAATTAAGCACCAAAACAATAAAACAAACTACAACAGAGAAATAATACAGTACAATGCAAATAATAAACAGAAATGTATTGAAAAAATATACAGTATACATTTGTAAATGTTTCTCCTATAATACTGTAAGAAAAATACAAATATAAACCGTTAAGATAATTACTGACAGGCAATAATAAAGGTCTAGTAAAAGTAAAAGTCTTCATCTGGTCTCTGTGATTTTGTATCATTCCTATTGGATATGTTGTGCATGTTGAGACAAATTTGTATTTAGACTTTATTGAAGGTCATGAAATTAAAACGGCATTGTGACTACAAAACAAAAAGCGTTAGCTGATAAGAGATTAGCTTGTATATAAAACCACATTCCTGATTAGCTGAACATAAACTAGATTTGTGGGAAAGACTTTATCTAGTTGAAGTGGAACAGCTGCTCATAATTGGGATACATTATTTGAATAAAACTGTAGGACACTGACTGATTAATGGTTTCATAGAGGGGCTGGAGGGTGATCACACTATCACAGGCTTCACATGAAAGCTTCTGAGGAACAGTTGCTCTGTTACAAACTCTAGTGAGCTGCCTTACGGTCTACAGGCAGCCACCTATGTGAAATGTATTTCTCTCAACTCGTCTGCATTCGCATGATTTTTAGCAACACACTCTGGGATTGTCTTTCTAAAAAAATATACATACTGTATGATCAAGGTTGTTATTGTAACTAAATCTAAAACTAATAAAAATCATTTTTGTTAAGTGAAATAAAGCTGAAATATAAATATTAGATGAAAAACCTAAATTTAAAGTTTGAAGTACAGAAATTAATTAAAAAAAAAAAAAAAAATCTAACTGTCGAAATCATTCAACCATTTTTTAAAAAAT
>NW_015662934.1:129625-143298 GCF_001515625.1 Sinocyclocheilus rhinocerous
GTATTTATATATACATAATAAATATACACAGTACACACACATATATAAACAAAAACTTTTATTTTGGATGCGATTAATCGTTTCACAGCACTAATATAAGTGCTATATATATATATATATATATATAAGCCAATTTAAAGCTAATTTCAAATATTAATAAATACTGCATATGATGCTGCCTTAGATTTCTGCCATAAATGAAAGAAAAACAAAAGATACGGCATGCTCAAAAGATAAGGTTGTTGTGTCATTCTCTCACACTTAAATTGCATTTAATCTGGAATATACCTTTAAACAAGCAAATGTCACAACACAATTCACCTTTCATAGAAAGGCCAGGCCTATTTACTGAAATATGTCTGGCATACTGCCTGTGAGCAGCGCTTACTTGTTGTTGAAGTACTCTCCATTCCGGTGGATCTGGTTCTCCAAGGTGAAGTTAAAGGTCACATGCTCTACTTTCTCTTTGATGAAGACCTTTGTGCGAGAGGAGTACTCTTGTTTCTGCAGGTATTTGATCATGTCAGGGAACCAAACAGTCAGCCCATAGTAGCTGGAGACAGAGAGCAACAAGACATGAAACGATGCAGAGATGCATTCATAGGATGGGTTGGAAAATGCATGTGGTTCAGGGTAGTTTACCTAAAGGACATGGAAAACCACACGGCCATCATCATGTAGGTGATCCTCCGGTACTCTGGATTAAACACTGTCAGGAAGTTGCTCCACACCTGGAAACCCAAAATAAAGCAGCATTTTATTTGAGTCCAATGTACTATAGAGACTTTAGTCTTTGTAACTTATGGAAACTAAGCTGCAAATATGTGTCAATCAGAATCGCCATGGTTACAAAGTCACTAAAACGTAAGCATGTTAACATATGACCACCCGCATTTACATATCAATGCCTATTCAGTACTCCGCAAATTGGTGAGGGCATTATTATTTATTTCATGCAAAGAGGTTAGCCAATTATAATAGCAATCATTTACATACTGTATATAAAATGCTGTTTAAAAGTTTGGGGTTGAACAAGATTTTTTTTATGTTTTTGAAGGAGGTCACCAAAACTGCATTTATTTGAACAAAAATACAGTTATCATGTCACATGTGTTACTTGATCATTCTAATATGCTGATTTGTTTCTTAAGATATATTTCAGTAACACTTTATTTTAAGGTGTCTTTGTTACACATTACATGTACTTACTATTATAATAACAATAAATTATGTGTAATTACATGCAAGTAACCCTAAACCAAACCCTAACCCTAACCCTAACCATATAGTAAGTACATGTAGGTATTAAAATTAATATTACTCAGTACTTAAATGTATAATTACGCTGTAACAAGGATGCCTTAAAAATAAAGTGTAACCAATATTTTGTATTATTATAAATGTTGAAAACAGTTGTGCTGCTTAGAGTTATTTTATTATTATTATTATATCATTTTTATATTTTCAGTTTTTATTTTAATTTGAGTTAGTTTTGCTCTTTTGTCATATTTATTAGTTTTTGTTCTTTTTAAATATTATTTAGATGTATTTTTTTATTTCAGTTTTAGTTCAGTGTCATTTATTTCCAGTTAGTCATTTTAGAGCTTCAACATAAAATTATTTTAGTTAGTTGCCAAGAAGAGCTACTATGTATTTCTTCATTTACTATTTTATTATTAATTATTTTTTATTTTGTTTTGAGGTTAACAAAATTGTTTCTAATAGCTTTAGCCCTGGTGCTGCTTAATATTTTTGTGGAAAACGTGATAATTTTTTTTCAGGATTCTTTGGTGAATAGAATTTTCAAAAGAACAGTATTTAAATATAAATCTTTTGTAACATTATAAATGTATTTCTGTCACTTTTTATCAATGTAATGCATGCTTGCTGAATGAAAGTGTTAATGGAAGAAAAAACTTACTGACCCCAAACTTTTGAGCAGTAGTGTTCAATGAAACAATGAATTTTTGGTGCAAGAAACTTAGACTGATATAAAATGAAATGTGCAAAAGAATAGAATATGTCCTCTGTAGATCATTTGAAATTAAAATTTCATTTGGTAGTTGTTGTTTGAGTGATTTTTGCGGTGTTATCGTACTCTACCTGATGGAAGAGGTTGGTCAGCTTGATCCTCCAGCGCTGATGCCAGGCTGTGGCCTCTCCACCCATGTCAACCAGCTCATCCATCTGTTTCACCGTCTTAATAGCGGTGACCTGAGGATTTCACAGCATGCTTCAAAATGTGCCTTCATACTTCACTGATATTCTCAGTTTTGTGTGGCTAATTGGTAGGAATAGCCTATATTAACTACAGTACTTGGCAATGAGAGGTGAGCCGTGTCTAATTAACAAGATTAAGATTTACAATGCTAATCGTTGCAGACTTTAAAAGGGTCCATAATACTTACAGAATGTTGTTTAAGTTCCCAAAATAAAAAATAAAAACTTTATTGACCTTCATTAAATGTGCATTAAAGCCAATTTAACTCCAGTTCGGCCAGATAAATGGAAACCCATTAGGGTGGCTGCATAATTCATTTCTAATTCATACTGAGAAATGAACATTTCCACAGATCACTTCCGTGCTAATGTTATTGTTCTTTCTGATGGTGAATCTAGCAGTACTCACAGAGAAAACCCTCTCCGGGTAGCCCTTGGCCCTCATGTTGGTGTCATGGACCTGCTTCAGAATCATCCATGCTTCATCATGTTTTCCGTTCTGTTAAAACACACACATTACGCATTACACCTACAGCATGAACCAAAAAACAGATCCAAGCCGGGATGTGGGACGTCACTAACCTCCAGGAAGAAGCGTGGGCTCTCTGGCATGGTGGTCAGCGCAGCGATAGCGGCGACGGCCGGGAACGCACACACCAGCACAAACACTCGCCAGCTGTGAAACTGGTAGGCTGAGCCCATCTGGAAACTCCAGCCTGGTTAAAGGGAAAGGGCATATATTACTAGTTGCAATGAATCAGGCTCAGAAACAAACTTTTCCATTAAGGGGCAACATTCCCCAATGGAATTGATGTCGAGGGGCATTTTTTTTTACCTTTGTATTGTATTCTTGGATTTATTCAATTAATCCAATCAATTTAGAATACTATAATCAGAATACTATAGACTGTAACCAACAAAATCTTATTAACATCTAAAAAAGTCAAAGGTGGCACAGAAGCTGCATCTTACTTTGTTTGTAAATATGCTATGAGATGAATGCAATTTTACATAGCCTCAAAAGTACATACAAATAAAAAACAGGAACTAAATGTAATGTCCTTTCATGCATTTTCACATTTCAACAAAATCAATTATGATTCCAATCACAATTAATTTTGTTTAATTGTGCACCCGCTTTTTTTTTTTTTTGCCCCTGCATCTTGCATTTGGGTGATATTTTTGTGATTTTGGTTCTATTTTACAAAGGCCCCAAGCCCTTGTTAATTTCTGACCCTGCACTAAATGAACATTTACAAAGTCATAAAATAGCCAAAATAATTAATGATATCAAAATGTTTCCATTTTTTGACTGTAAACTTTTTAAAGAGTGAATGCTAAAAAATACCACTTAATTTACAACTAATAAATTATATAGACTTCAGTCTTTCAGGGACAGAGAAACCACACTGAAAAAAATGGTGAGCTAAAAATGTTTTTCATGTGGTCAAATTAATTTTGTTAAATTGATTTTATTCAAACAAAAAAAAAATTATTTAACATTACTGAATCAACCTGAGTATTTTAGGATACATCAACAAAACTACATTTAAGGGTAAGATTGGGTATAGTAGAAATAGCTCTTTAATATAACAATTACAGGTTACCACTTTTTACATTGAATTATAACTTTAGTGCATAATTAATATTCACATATAACATAATTAACAGTCATCACCCAAGCCACACCTGGAACAGTTTGTGCGCAAGCTTGTTTGGACAATGTTTTAGGATTAATTATGGCAAAAAAATCAAGTGACTGACATTGCTGGTATTCATGGCAAGTAGGCTTTTAAAATCATGTTATACTTTTGAAGATAAGCTGATGAGATTTATAACCACTTTTAACATTGTCCCTAAATCCTTCATTGATCATCACGACACGATAATTGGAGGAATTACTTTCAGTGACATCTGCATCTTAAGTTAGCGGTTCAGTCCCCTCTGGAGTAAGCTGAGGTTAAGTGTCCTGCTCAAGGGCACAGTGGTGATAGTTAATGGAGCTACAACCTTTTAGCTACCAGCTGAGATCAATTAACCATTAAGCTACAGAACACCACCCAAACAATGAGAGCATGATGGTTACCATAGTGAGGAATGATGGCCCAGGCCATGGCAGCAGCGTAGATGCCTCCAATCATCCAGAACATGCAGAGCCAGCTCAAGTGCTCACCACGCTTCTCTTGAGCCAGAAACTCGGAGTAATACGAGAACACGATGGGAATAGAGCCACCGATCCTACAGCACAAAACAGAGAGGGACTCCATTATTAGGATATTGTGCATCATTTAAAAAAAAAATAGAATATCTCATTTAAAATTAAACAAAACAGTGTAAAATTTTGTGCATCATTATAATTTTTCGAATTTGAATTGAGCTAGTAAAAATACCAGGAAGTAGAATTAAAATGGAATGAAATTGAAAATAAGGTAACTGCTGTTTTTATTACTATTTTATTTTTTACATTATAACCAATTACAGTGAAAATTCTGGGTATTTCCAGAATCATTAGATCATATGTGTATTAACCTATAGAAATTTTATTTAATTCATTAAATATAATATTTCAATAAATTATATACATTCAGAAAATCTGTCCTTCCACCATATTTCATAATAGGTTTATAATATATGCTGAAAACAATTGGTGTACAATTTACTTCTGTAGGATTTGCTAATAATGAAACAATTTTCAAATTCAAGTTTTTAGTAAATTTCAGCAAAAATGACAAAGAAATGGCAAGTAACACATTGAATTCAACATGAAATTTTGAAGTAAAAAGACTGATTAAGTATTTGCTTGTAAAACACACTCTATTAATCCATTAATTTTAATTTTCAACTTCCAAATATATTTTTTTGGAGTGTATCATAATTTGTATTGGTAAAAAAAAAAAAAAAACTAGAACTATTAAAAATATTTTGTTAATTGAAATGTAGTTGAAATAAAATAAAAAAGAAATAATAGATGAAAATATTTAAATGAAAAATAGAAATGCTGCGACTTCACAGCTTACAGAAGTCAAATAAAATAAGCAAAAGTATTAGTATTACTAAAAATAAAAATAAAACTATTAATAAAACTAATGGTTATAATACATTAAAGTTACATGTACAGAAACTTAAAAAAACTAAAATTTATAAAAATGACAAAAGCACATAAAATCACTAACTAAAATGAAAATGACAACTGAAAATATAAAAAATGTTAATTCAAAATGGGCAAAAAGTAAACTATATAGTGTGCGGGAATTGTTTTCTTTTTCCTTTATATATAATAAATGTAAAAGAGACTGTAGGTGTTGTGAACTGTGCATTTACCCCACACCGGAGAGCAGACGACAGAACAGGAAAGAGCTGTATCCTTGGACAAAGGAGGAGAAGAAAGCAAAGACACTATTGATGGAGAGAGAGATAAGAAGAGTCTGTCTGCGGCCGATTCTGTCAGCCAGACCTCCCCACACAAAGGCACCCACCATCATACCCAGATACACAATTAGACCTGTGAGAGAAAGACACAGAGAGACAGTCAGATCAATAACTATACCAGCGTCCTGTCCCAATCAGGATACTCCATACAGACAGTAAATCAAAGTGACCGATAGAGCAGTATGCTGGGTAAAATGACATTTCTGTAACTGGAGCCAAAATACGATTAAAATGTCAAAGTTGTGCTTCTTTTATAGAAGGGAACATCTTCATTGTTTTGTGCCTGAAAGCTCAATTTCATTTTGGCTTTCGTCTGTGTGCGAGGATTTGGTGAATTCACACTGATGGCTCTTTCACAGCTCCAGCACCAGCTGGTCATGTGACTGCGGGTGTGAACACAGACAGGCGTCACCCGGCAACACCACAGCAGACTGCTGGCACCGCTGGCATACATGTGCTGCCACGGCAATCAGGAAGCAGGGACTCATCCATGGATACAACATACAGTAAATGACCCAAGGAAAATGATATTCCTCAGATGTTGCTCTTTCACCTCTGATTAACATCGTTTTACACCTTGGGTCTTGTTAGCTAAGCTAGTTAAGTACACCAGCATCGGAAAACACAATGGCTCTGTTCCAAAACCTAGCGAGCTGTCTGTCTTACTGTCTGCAGTCTGTATAGACAACATCCTAACTGAAAATAACATAACTTGACAATAACATAAATATTCTACTCCTTATGTAATTTGCATAGGAGTTTCAAATCACTCCATAATATTTTCAGAAACATACAGTATATATATATATATATATATAAAGCATACATATACCTTAAAGCATATTTTCTAATATATTTTGGCATTAGAAGGAACAGATGAATTATATATTTTAAATGTGAAAAACAAAATATATTCTTGCATTCATATTCTACATATTCATCATATTGTGTTTCGGCAAGACCTATGGCATTAAAATAAATCACCTCTTAAAATGTTATGATTATTAAATATATAAACTGCACACACATATTGGGTAAGACCACTGATCTATAATAGAGAATATTTCATTATCATTATATATAGATCAGTGGATAATACAGATTTGTAACTATATTGGACTACATTTAGTAATACCTTTCAGTATTGAATGGATTGCATTTATAAACATTTCTCTTCGTTTCACCATCAGAACCAACAGCTATACTCTGATGAGCATCTGTGCTGGTGTCTGGTGTTTCTGCAGGATCTGCAGGTGTTTGAGATGGTGCTGCAAATGTTGAAGTAGCATTAAAGTTGACTTTGTGAGGCAGCTGTCAGCACTACTTTTCTCTCACCTTGGCCTCATAATGGGCCGCTATGGCAGACAGCCGTGATGATGAGCCTTGATAGGCATCACTGCAATGCAGCACAGGGGTCTGTTATCTCAACCCCTCCTCTCCAGGGCCCATCGGCTTACACTGCACAAACCCTGCACAGGGCATGCCCGCGGCTCTCAGCACCTCCTGAGGTGCATTAGCAGAGGGGAGCAGCACTAAAACGGGACGGTGGGATTTAAATACGTCAAGACTGCTCTCTTATTAGCAGAAGAAAGTTGTGTTTGCAGTCTGGGTTGAATTCGATGGTATAAAAAACTGGGTAATGCAAAACAACACTCAGGTAAAGGTAATGGTGAATCTGTCAAAGCATTTACTGCCCAAAACAGTGTAAAAGTAAAAATATATATTTACACTGCAAAAAAAAAAAAAAAAAAACCTTAACACTTTACTTGAAGCCTGTATATGTAATGCATTATGAAGTGTTTTTAAAGCATTAAATATGTACTGTAATGCACCTAATAATGTATTGTATGATCTTATGAAGAATTGTAACCACATTTATAATACATTATAATATTAATCTATTTACTGTTACACCTTTAAGAAATATTATGCATTACCCTGAATTGCACAACACCTGCGTTTTTTAGTTTTTAATTACAATAATTTATGAAAAGATATAATGTATTTAACATACATTATGAATGCATTTATAATACATTATACATTTTAATATAGTTTTTTCCAGTAAAATATCTGAACATCATAAAAATAAAATAAATCTAAATAAAAAATAATTATAATCATCATTCTAGTAATCTTTTAAAAGGTAATATATATATTACATTAAGTATTTTTGTGTGTATGAAATATTTCATATAACATTCACTTAAAATCTATCTATATATATTTATATATTGTGTAATTATGTGTATATATACACACACATACATACATACATTTTCAATTTTTGTTTTCACTTTAATTAATTTTATATTTGATCTAAACTACCATTTTCACTGGTATAGTTTTTATATTATTATTTATATGTGTTATATTGTTATTTATTTATTCATTTTTAATTTTATTGATATATAGGTATATATTTATTCATTTTATTATCTTTTCTTTCTTTCTTTCTTGAGAGCAATTGTAACATGGAAAGCAATTTCCCTCTGGGATTAATAAAGTTTTTTGAATCTTGAATCTAATTTCACTATGATTTCAATCTTTGACATGGCCTTACTCAGTCAATATTAAAACTATACTATAACTATAAACTATTGTTTTGTTTAGTGTATACTATAGACTGGGTGAAAGCATGATCATATTCTCAATAATATTCCATAAACAATGTGTTGAGCGTTTGCATTCTGTGGAACTCTGTACTCATGACCTTATGACCTTCAAAGGCAATGATGCAGAGCACATTTGCTAACCAGACCTGAACAATAGAGATGACAACACCGAACACATGTGCTGTGTGATTTTACACAACTCACTCACCTGACAGCATTAATAAACACGGCTGCGCTCGCGGTTAACCACGTGTCTTGAATTCAAAGGGAAGGTCTGTGTTTTACACTACCACTGCTACACTGATGCAACACGACCCAGCCAATTAAGGCTCGGGGATGGTTGAGTGGGCGGGGCCGCCTGCATGATGTCACAGGGGTTTCAGAGATGCAGGAGAGGCGAGGGGCGAGGCAAGAGCCTGGAGATAGTTGACCTCTGCCTCCTCTTCCTCCTCAGAGAGAGTGAGAGAGAGCAGAGGGGGAAGGGCGAGAGAGGAGGCTGTGATTCTCCAGCACAGTGACAGGAAAGCACACAGGCTCCAGGGCTGAGGAAGTGAGGGAAAAACAGAGAGAAAGCGGGGGAGGGGCCGGGAGACTATTTATAGAGGCATTTTTTCCTTTCTGCGAGTGTGCCTATGTGTCACAGATGAGGGGAGCGCAATGGACTGTGGCAGGTTTGTGTATTCTGTTCTTCAGTTTCACCCGGACTAATGTGCCGTTTGGCACCCGGTGTTCTGGTGAGAAACAGGCTAAACGTGCGCCATCAAAGATACAGCGGCGTCACCTTTCACCCTCACCCACTGAGCTGAGCAGAAACACTCCGCATTTGTGCAGAACAAACAAGGAAATCTTACATAGCAGCTGCATCCATCCATGTGCCTATCTATCTATCTATCTATCTATCTGTCTGTCTGTCTGTCTGTCTATCTATCTATCTATCTATCTATCTATCTGTCTGTCTGTCTGTCTGTCTGTCTCTCTGTCTGTCTGCCTATCTACCTGTCTATCTTCTATCTATCTTCTATTGTTCTATCTCACATCTGTCTATCGATATGTCTTTCTATCTATCTATCTATCTGTCTGTCTGTCTGTCTGTCTGTCTGTCTGTCTATCTTCTATTGTTCTATCTCACATCTGTCTATCGATATGTCTGTCTTTCTATCTATCTATCTATCTATCTCACATCTGTCTATCTATCTATCTATCTATCTATCTATCTGTCTGTCTGTCTGTCTGTCTGTCTGTCTGTCTGTCTGTCTGTCTGTCTGTCTGTCTGTCTGTCTGTCTCTCTGTCTGTCTGCCTATCTACCTGTCTATCTTCTATCTATCTTCTATTGTTCTATCTCACATCTGTCTATCGATATGTCTTTCTATCTATCTATCTATCTGTCTGTCTGTCTGTCTGTCTGTCTCTCTGTCTGTCTGCCTATCTACCTGTCTATCTTCTATCTATCTTCTATTGTTCTATCTCACATCTGTCTATCGATATGTCTTTCTATCTATCTATCTATCTATATATCTATCTATCTATCTATCTATCTGTGAGCCACTGTAGCATCCATCCATACATCAATGTTCAATACAAATCCATTAAACCATAAAATCTCCCTGACAGCTGATTTGTCACAACATTTAATGGGGCGATTTACTTTCAGTGCCTTCATAAATAATAATAGTGTTGTATCCATCTTATTTTCATATTACACACACGAAAAACGCAGTTTCTTCTCATTTAGGCCATTTAGGCCTCATTTAAAGCCATCAGTAGAGAAACACTTTGCATTTAAAGCCATCAGTAGAGAAACACGTGAAACACGTTGCCATCAGTAGAGAAACACTTTGCATTTAAAGCCATCAGTAGAGAAACACTTTGCATTTAAAGCCATCAGTAGAGAAACACTTTGCATTTAAAGCCATCAGTAGAGAAACACTTTGCATTTAAAGCCATCAGTAGAGAAACACGTTGCATTTAAAGCCATCAGTAGAGAAAGACGCAGGTTGACTGTTGGGTGCAGTGAGCAGAAACAAACCCTCCGCGGGCCATTTCATCCCACACATCCATGCGGTTGGACTTGATTGGAGAGTGTCATGTGACAGAGGCTGAAGCATTTCTGCTGCAGAGCTGCAGCTGTGTGTGCATGGAAACGTTTCAGCACTAGGACCCAGCAGAGATACAGACGGCACTCCTGCATGAGTCAGGGCTGTTTTGTATCAGAGGGGAGACCAAGGGCCCTGCTCCCCAATGGAACTCACATACACACGCTCAGCTGAGACACACATCGAGTGAATATATCAATGAACAATCACTGACATGAGCACACAAGCTCACATTATAACCCAAGGTGTGAACCTTACGACCAAGAAAACACATCAGAAATTTCCCAGTAACCACTTAAAAGATCATTTAGCAAATAGCTAACATAAAGAAACAATGAATATGGTTTAAGAGCAGCAACACCTGCGTGCATGCATGAGCAGAGTATTTAAAACTACCAAAATGTCTGTGGATATTATATATATATATATATATATGTTTTTTGGATATGTAACATGATATGCAAGGACTCCATCCATGCAAAAGGACTACTAGAATATTGTATCACAGACCACAAGAAGACAGAACAAGCCATGAAAGCACACTGTGCTGTTCAGCATGTCTATTGTCAGTTAATTATAGCTCAAACTGCGTCAATGCTGCGTCGGGTTCGACCAGGATGGAGAATTGTGTGTCCTTGCTGGACGGACTGACAGATGGTGAAATGGGCACAAGATGACAGTGGAAATACAGACAGAATAAAGACAGTGGCCTTAAGATATATTTTGTTTATATGTTACAGAAAGCTATTTTCCCATGACCACTGGACAGAGATCTTATACATTTCTATACCTAATCTGGTTTGCTGGTCTTAGTTAGTCTTCCAGCTTGGTCAGGCTGGTTTTACAGGAGTTTTAGGCACTTTTTAGACCAGATAAGACCAGCAAACCAGCTTAGGCTGGTTTAAGATGTTGCAAAGGATCTAAACAGTATTGGCTTTCAAAAATGAAAAATTACATGTACAAGTACATACTTGTTCCAGTCTGACAGAATATCTATCTATCTATCTATCTATCTGTCTGTCTGTCTGTCTGTCGGTCTCTCTATCTTCTATTGTTCTATCTCACATCTGTCTATCGATATGTCTTTCTATCTATCTATCTATCTATATATCTATCTATCTATCTATCTATCTGTGAGCCACTGTAGCATCCATCCATACATCAATGTTCAATACAAATCCATTAAACCATAAAATCTCCCTGACAGCTGATTTGTCACAACATTTAATGGGGCGATTTACTTTCAGTGCCTTCATAAATAATAATAGTGTTGTATCCATCTTATTTTCATATTACACACACGAAAAACGCAGTTTCTTCTCATTTAGGCCTCATTCGTTGCATTTAAAGCCATCAGTAGAGAAACACTTTGCATTTAAAGCCATCAGTAGAGAAACACGTTGCATTTAAAGCCATCAGTAGAGAAAGACGCAGGTTGACTGTTGGGTGCAGTGAGCAGAAACAAACCCTCCGCGGGCCATTTCATCCCACACATCCATGCGGTTGGACTTGATTGGAGAGTGTCATGTGACAGAGGCTGAAGCATTTCTGCTGCAGAGCTGCAGCTGTGTGTGCATGGAAACGTTTCAGCACTAGGACCCAGCAGAGATACAGACGGCACTCCTGCATGAGTCAGGGCTGTTTTGTATCAGAGGGGAGACCAAGGGCCCTGCTCCCCAATGGAACTCACATACACACGCTCAGCTGAGACACACATCGAGTGAATATATCAATGAACAATCACTGACATGAGCACACAAGCTCACATTATAACCCAAGGTGTGAACCTTACGACCAAGAAAACACATCAGAAATTTCCCAGTAACCACTTAAAAGATCATTTAGCAAATAGCTAACATAAAGAAACAATGAATATGGTTTAAGAGCAGCAACACCTGCGTGCATGCATGAGCAGAGTATTTAAAACTACCAAAATGTCTGTGGATATTATATATATATATATATATATATGTTTTTTGGATATGTAACATGATATGCAAGGACTCCATCCATGCAAAAGGACTACTAGAATATTGTATCACAGACCACAAGAAGACAGAACAAGCCATGAAAGCACACTGTGCTGTTCAGCATGTCTATTGTCAGTTAATTATAGCTCAAACTGCGTCAATGCTGCGTCGGGTTCGACCAGGATGGAGAATTGTGTGTCCTTGCTGGATGGACTAACAGATGGTGAAATGGGCACAAGATGACAGTGGAAACTGGCCTTAAGATATGTTTTGTTTATGTTACAGAAAGCTACTTTTCCGTGACCACTGACAGAGATGCAAATACTGCCAAGCTTTAAAAAAAAAAGGGCCATGAAATATCATCAACATGTAAAATATCATCAGCATATTTCATTGTAAGGAAAGTGTAGCTTGGACATTGTGCCTAACACTTCATTTTGTGTTTCATAGAAAAAGATAAACATACAGGGTTGAACAATTTTTCATTTTTTGAGTAAACTAATCCTTTATCATCCAGTTTCATTACATTTATTTGCAATACATTTAATTTTTCAATCCTACACATTTTCCAAAAATAATCATCTCTCTCTCTCTCTCTCTCTCTCTCTCTCTCTCTATATATATATATATATTTTTATGCATGAGTCTGTATGTTAGCCGCTGTTTTGGTGTTTCTTTCTCCCTTTCTCTCCTGTCCTGTCTCTTACAGGTCGCCCCGCCACCAGTGTGCGCCGTGGTAGGTTGTGAGGAGCACCAGCATCTTTCAAAAAGACAAGCATAGAGCAACATCCTCAGAGAGAGAGGCGTGAGAGAATGGAATGTGCGCTGTTCATCTTGTTGGACGTTGTTGAGACTGTGTTATCATATTTATTGTAAGAACTTGTTGAAGTTTTGAGTGAACGATTGAAACGTTTATTGTTCTCTCCCCTCATTCCGAGTGTGAGAGACCATAAATCTGTCTAGCAAGTAGTTTGTGTCTTGTGAACGCTGTAGGGGCTAGGTGCCATTTATGTTTAACATGTTTTTCTCCTGTTTTTGGGATTAGTTAAGGAGGTAGGGAAGTGCCTGTATCTTCTTTTTCTTTATTTTGTTAGGATATTTAGTTTTGGGTTAAGGTAGTTCCTTTTTGTTTATTATTTTGGCCTGGCCTAGCCCTTAAGTTTTTTTACGTTCTTTTTGTGTTACCAGCTGGCAAAACCAAACTGTTATTCCCTTTTAACCTCACAATAAAAAAGAACCCCAAGAGGTTTCTTGAAAAGGTACCATGACCATCTCTCTTCATTTTATGTTTCACCCCTGGGGTTGCAACAATATATATATATTAGAAAAAATTTGAATATCGTGG
>NW_015662934.1:144068-151813 GCF_001515625.1 Sinocyclocheilus rhinocerous
CATCTCTCTCTCTCTCTCTCTCTCGCTCTCTCTCTCTATATATATATATATATTGTTATGCCTGAGACTGTATCTTAGCCGCTGTTTTGGTGTTTCTTTCTCCCTTTCTCTCCTGTCCTGTCTCTTACAGGTCGCCCCGCCACCAGTGTGCGCCGTGGTAGGTTGTGAGGAGCACCAGCATCTTTCAAAAAGACAAGCATAGAGCAACATCCTCAGAGAGAGAGGCGTGAGAGAATGGAATGTGCGCTGTTCATCTTGTTGGACGTTGTTGAGACTGTGTTATCATATTTATTGTAAGAACTTGTTGAAGTTTTGAGTGAACGATTGAAACGTTTATTGTTCTCTCCCCTCATTCCGAGTGTGAGAGACCATAAATCTGTCTAGCAAGTAGTTTGTGTCTTGTGAACGCTGTAGGGGCTAGGTGCCATTTATGTTTAACATGTTTTTCTCCTGTTTTTGGGATTAGTTAAGGAGGTAGGGAAGTGCCTGTATCTTCTTTTTCTTTATTTTGTTAGGATATTTAGTTTTGGGTTAAGGTAGTTCCTTTTTGTTTATTATTTTGGCCTGGCCTAGCCCTTAAGTTTTTTTACGTTCTTTTTGTGTTACCAGCTGGCAAAACCAAACTGTTATTCCCTTTTAACCTCACAATAAAAAAGAACCCCAAGAGGTTTCTTGAAAAGGTACCATGACCATCTCTCTTCATTTTATGTTTCACCCCTGGGGTTGCAACAATATATATATATTAGAAAAAATTTGAATATCGTGGAAAATGTTTTTTTTTTTTTTTTAAACTTGTTTCCAAAAGTGAAACTTTCATATATTCTAGATTCATTACATGTAAAGTAAAACATTTCAGACGTTTTTTGGTTTTAATTTTGATGATTAGAGCTTACAGCTCATGAAAGTCAAAAATCCAGTATCTCAAAATATTAGAATATTTGCATTTGAGTTTCATTAAATGACCATCCCTACAGTATAAATTCCGGGTATCTCTTGTTCTTTGAAACCTGCTGACTGCTGACTTGGCAATGGTCCAGAAGATGATCATTGACACCCTCCACAAAGAGGGTAAGTCACAGAAGGTCATTACTGAAAGAGCGGGCTGTATCAAAGCATATTAAATGCAAAGTTGACTGGAAGGAAGAAAATAAGCTTGAGAATACTGTCAAGCAAAGCCGATTCAAACACTTGGGAGAGCTTCACAAGGAGAAGACTGAAGCTGGAGTCAGTGCATCAAGAGTCACCAGGCTCAGACGTCTTCCGGAAAAGGGCTACCAAGCCACTTCTGAAATAGAAACAACGTCAGAAGCATCTTACCTGAGCTAAGGAGGAAAAGAACTGGACTGTTGCTCAGTGGTCCAAAGTCCTCTTTTCAGATAAAAGTAAATTTTGCATTTCATTTGGAAATCAAGGTCTGAAAGCATCTGCTAAATGACTAAAAGTAAAAGTAAAGTAAAGTTTGTGCCAAAGGAGCCCCATCCAAGTATTGAGTGCATAAATGAACATACTTTAAAGAACTTGAGCTTTTCTGTTGTGCAAATCCTTTTTTTGATTGATCTTAGGAAATATTCTACTATTTTGAGATACTGGATTTTTGACTTTCATGAGCTGTAAGCTCTAATCATTCAAATTAAAACAAAAAACTTTTATAATGTTTTACTTTACATGTAATGAATATAGAATATATGAACGTTTCACTTTTATCACCTTGTAACTGGTTGGTTTGGTTCATGACTTGTAACTCTTTAACAAAGATTTTTTAAAACACCTTAAGGGGGAAAAAATGAATGAGAAAAGCACTTCCGGATACAATAGTAGTGAAAAGTGCATGGGCAGATTGTGCATTAAAACACTTTATAACAGAAACCACAGATAAAAGCTAATAAGCTGTTCTCCACTTACCCAGCATCCCTTTGTTGGGCTCAGACAAACACATGTCTTTCTCAGCACTGGGCAGTACGAAGCCCACCACGAAGATCTCCACGCCATCAGCCATGAGGGCCAGACCCAGCACAAAGTACAGGGTCCACTGGAAGCGGCCGTGGCCACACTCCTGCAGGATGGTCTCATACTGCTGAGCCAGCTCCTCCTGGTCCTTCCTCCTCTCCCCGTCGTACTGCGTCATGTCCCGGAACTGAGACTGTCCCACTCCGCCCACCTGTCTGTCGGCCTTCTCAACGGAGTCGTTTCTGGGGATGCCCTGGTACTCGCCCTCGTAGATCTCATCATCCTCATCGTGGCCCTCTGTGGAGTCGCTGTGAGCCCCTTCGTCGTCGTTGGCCCTGCTGTTGCTGCGGTAGTAGCTGCCGTCCTGGGCCTGCACGGGGTAATCGTCATCATCGTCTTCCTCTTCGAAGCGGGTATAAGAGCGTTTGCTGTATTCGTCGCTCACCCTGTCCATGTGGCGGCCCACCTTTTTACCTGCTTGCTTTTTGACCTCTTTGGCAATGTCCTTAGCACCTTTAATGAAGGCCGTACGGTCTCTGTAACCCTCCTCCATGGTTCAAAGTTGTGCGCTGATGTAAAGAGTGCTGGAACTAGATGTCAGGAGCTGCCTGTTAGCATGTAGTAGAGTGAAGCTGGGCTGAAGAAGTTCAGGACCCTGGACAGCAGCTTCAAGAGCACAGAGCTCTACACGGCAGTCTGAAAATATACAAGAACACACGCTGTTATTCAAGATGAAAGACTGAGGCATTAAAGCAAATACTTTACAACATTAACACATCAATTTACAATTAAGTCATACGTCACACATTTGGACTTTATGAAAAAAGTCCCAAAAATGCTTCATTTGTCTTAATGTAAAATCCAATTTCTGCAAAAAAAGAAAAAAAAGTTTTTTGTAAGATTGTCTCTTTTAGATCTTACTGTTTACTGAATCATACAGGTAGTCTGTATATTCTCAAAAACAGGTCCATCAGCTGCTATTATAGCTAATCAACCATCATTTTTCATTTGGACTTGCAAAACACATGATTTGAATTCTTAAACTATGGCTTTTTGTTTTGTGCACCTGTTCACATCAATGCATTTTCCCCACAATATTAAATATATTAAATATATATCAGCTAGAAAGATAGTCTACCAGGTCAAAAACCAGGCATCTTCTGCTATTCTAGCTAATAGCAACCATCTATACCAGCTTAGTTCTGCTAAATGACATGCTTAGACCATATAGAAATCACGCAAAACCAGCTATAACACTGTGCTTGGCTTCAGCAGGATTTTCAAACAGTGATATTACCTGAATAAACTTGATTATGTTTAATCAGCTTTGTGATAACAGCAAGAAAGTAATACACATAGAATTAAAATTCTTGTAAGCTAAGAGCACAATTACAAATGACTACATGGATAACGCTGACAGCATGTAAATAGGTACAGCAGCTCACAGTGACCTTGTTTCGTCCAGTTTACATTCTGGAGGAAAACACTTTAAGGAACCAATTGAGCCTCCTTGAAAAAGGGCGATTAAATTGTTCCCAAGGGAAATTCATAAAACCATCAGTCTGTGTTGCCTCGTACAATCTGTTGAAATTGGTCTGGATCCAGTTATTGCATTAATAATCTAATATACATAATTGAGCCACATTAATAATATCTCAGGGGTACTTAGGAGCTCTACAGCACAGATAAAGATCTGTGCAGAAATCCTTCACTGAACAAACCTGAAAGGGATGAGATTTAGGGTTATGAAATGAAAATCAGAGATGGTGATGACAACACGTCTTGGTTGCTTTCTGTTGAGTTGTCCTCACTACAGAGCAACCAATGTAACATGATTTCTTAATACTGTGTGTGGTTACCTGGATGATCTACGACTGCTTTTTTTGTTTTGTGATGGTTGTTCATGAGTCCCTTGTTTGTTCTGAACAGTTAAACTGAGCACTGTTCTTCAGAAAAATCCTCCATGTCCTGGAGATTCTTCAGTTTTCCAGCATATTTTGCATATTTGAACCCTTTCCAGCAGTGACTGTATGATTTTGAGATCCATCTTTTCACACTGAGGACAATTGAGGGACTCAAACACAACTATTAAAAAAGGTTCAAACATTCACTGGTGCTCCAGAAGGAAACACGATGCATTAAGAGCTGAATAACTCTTAACTCATTAAGGGGTGAAAACTTTTAGAATTTGAAGATCAAGGTAAATTGTACTTAATTTGTCTTCCGGGAAACATGCAAGTATCTTCTGTTGCTTCCGAAGAAGGGCAGTACTAAATGGAGAAAAAAAAAAAAGATATTTCAACAAAATAAGAAAAATTTGGACATCTTCATCCTGTTCAAAAGTTTTCACCCCCGGGCTCTTAATGCATCGTGTTTCCTTCTGGAGCATCAGTGAACGTTTGAATCTTTTTCAATAGTTGTGTTTGAGTCCCTCAATTGTCCTCAGTGTGAAAAGATGGATCTCAAAATCATACAGTCACTGCTGGAAAGAGTTCAAAATATGCAAAGATGCTGGAAAACTGAAGAATCTGCAGGACATGGAGGATTTTTCTGAAGAACAGTGCTCAGTTTAACTGTTCAGAACAAACAAGGGACTCATGAACAACCATCACAAAACTTGTGGATTATATGTAAACATTTTTTTTGTAAAATATCTTACTCGGGACAGTACAAATTAAAAAAGAACATGCATTTTGTATGGTCTCTCTTATTTTGTTAAAATTATTCACAGATTCTGCAAGGGGCTCCCAAACTTTCCCATGCCACTGTATCTATCTATCTATCTATCTATCTATCTAGATAAATATCAAATATTTTGGTGGAATTTTGGAACATTTGGAATATTTAATTTGCTGTAATAAATTATCAGATTTAATTTAATAATATAATATAATATAACTTAATAAATTATATATAAAATAAATTAATAATATAAATAAAATACAACATAAAAAAATACATGAATAAACACACACATCTTTTGGATATATACACAGATCTACATATATGTATACAAAGTTAAATAATGATTCCCATTCCTAAAGACTCCAATGTAAACAAGTCACAATCTTTTTCACATTCTCGTCTAATTCCTCTGTTCTTTTCTCTCTCTCTCTTATTGTGTATTCCTCTCTGAACAGAGCTCATCAGCCGGGCGGCCACCGCTCAGCTCCACATCACCCCCGTGTCTGTGAAGATAATGAGCCGGCCAGACATTCGGCCTTCTCAGTGAATCTAGGATATCTGTCAGCACTGCTCTTCTCAACAGCTCGGCCCAAGTCCTATTACATTATCATGGCACTGATAAGTGAATACACGGAAACAGACCAGTCATGTGGACTGTAGTAGAGTCAATAAAACAAATTGGCGTGCTTCTCGCGTTACTCCAATTAAACACTGCGATGGTTGTAAAGCTAGAAAATGTCTGTAAAGGGGAATCTGGGGCGCTATGAGCTCATCAGCGGATGCGATTGGTCCAAGGGAGAAATGGCCCAGTTGGTGGCAGCAGGCATGGATCTGCCTTATGCTGTCCTCCGTGGTCATTTCATTCTCACTCGTACAATCCCTGCATGCTCTCTCCGCATGTGCACACACCTGCCAATAGAGGCCTGCGCTGCCATTGTGAAAATAATTTTAATATTGATTGATTTCAGGGCTGATTAGACAGTGTTTGTTATAAAAAAATCCATGCAAGTGGGTTCTGATGAGTTTTTAATCGATACAGCGCTGACACATGATGAAAATACACCATCAGCACTGCGGCCATGCTCAGGGAACTATTGTTTCTTTAAAAATACATAAATAAGAACGATGCTTTCACTTATCATTTACTCACCCTCATGTCATTCCAAACCTATCTTCTGTGGTACACAAAAGCATATATATTTTTTAAAGTCTTGTGTTTTAGAGTTTTTTATTTTATTTTATTGTATTATTCATTATTTATATTATTTTATTCATTATTTATTTATATATTTTATTTATGAAAATGGGTGGGGTCCACACAACATTGGACCCATTCAAAATATTTCTTCTTCTTCTTCAACTATCACTTTAAAACACTCTGAGTTTGGGCAATCTTTTGGTTACTGCATTAAATGGTACAGTTCACTCAAAATTTTTAATTTGACATTAGTTACCAGGGTTATAATCATTAACTTAAACTGCTAAAACATTTTTTTCAAAACAAAATAAAATTTAATTTAATTTAATTTAATTTAATTTAATTTAATTTAATTTAATTTAATTTAATTTAATTTAATTTAATTTAATTTAATTTAATTTAATTTAATTTAATTTAATTTAATTTAATTTAATTTAATTTAATTTAATTTAATTTAATTTAATTTAATTTAATTTAATTTAATTTAATTGCTTGTTGCTTTGGTAACTAACTGAAATACGTTTAAGTTGAAGCACTAAATGTATTAAATATAATTAAATAAAACTAAAACTAAAACCTAATAGTAATAATAATAAAAAAAAACTAATAAAAATGACAAAAGCACATAACAAAAAAAAAACTAAAACTTAATGTAAAAATAAATAGTAAAATAAAATAAAAAATAAAATAATATAAAATATAAAATAAAAATAATAGAAAATTAAAAAATAAAATAAAAGCTAATACTAACAAAAACTATAATAGTATATAAATAATCCTAAAATAACACTGTCATTTACTCAATTTCATATCATTAAGTGGAACAAAAAAAACAAAAACTAAAAAAAACAATGAAACTTCCATACAATGAAAGTACTTTGTAAATGTGGTTGCCAAGCTCCAAAAAGTACCACTAAATCAGTCAACACAACTTATTTCAGTTTCAACACAACAGCTATTTCATGTCTTCTGAAACCATAAGATAGCTTTATGTGACAGACAGACTGCAATTTTGGTTGTTATATGCTCCTCCTCTGCGCCATAACACCATCAAAGAGATTTAAGACCTATAAATGGGAGACAAGACTTCAAATTTCAGTCTGATCCTCACACAAATCCATCCTTCAATACATTCAGGCGAGTAAATGATGACAGAATTGTTCATTTATGCTTGAACTATCCCTTTAAGAGCTCTCAATGACATTCAGTGTCAAACCATTAAACATGTAAATAAGCCGTGTAACTAGTCCTGCGCAGGCAGAGCACACCGGCTGTGTTGTATTATCGTGTCATGGTAACCGTCTCCCCCACAGTTCCCAAATACGTCTCATCTCTGTTGAGGTCTGCAGATGGGACAGCAATAGTGGTGTGCAGGAGCAGCGGTGTGTGTGAGATGGCTCTGCTGGGAACAACAGCCTTTCTCTTGGTGGAACACTTGCGTTTCAATTAGACTGGTACAGGAACACATGTCAGCGCTAAAGAACAGGGCCTAAAAGCTCTGTGAAGCAAAGCCTAGCCCAGAGCTGTCAAATCTACACTGCCCTAATGCAATATGAGATTACAGGCCTTTTAGATGTGATTTAGGACTGCGGTAGATCAAAACAGGAGTAAAACAGACAAGGAAGACAGTGCCCTTCTTAAATACAGTAATGAATGAGATTTCCTCTACACTGTAAAAAATGACTGTGAATTTAACGGTAAAAGACTGTAAAAATGCTACAGTAAAAACCTGTTAAATGGTTAACGGTAAATTCCCCTACTATATACAGTGAAAAACTGTATTGGACATTACATGTAATTTTACGGTAGTATACCGTTTTTGGAAGTGAAAAAAGACTGTATAATTTACAGTGAATAACCGTAAATTGACATTCCCAGAATTCCCTGCGTTACATTTCAAATTTGATGTTTTTTT
>NW_015662934.1:153605-165335 GCF_001515625.1 Sinocyclocheilus rhinocerous
AGTTTAACTGTTCAGAACAAACAAGGGACTCATGAACAACCATCACAAAACTTGTGGATTATATGTAAACATTTTTTTTGTAAAATATCTTACTCGGGACAGTACAAATTAAAAAAGAACATGCATTTTGTATGGTCTCTCTTATTTTGTTAAAATTATTCACAGATTCTGCAAGGGGCTCCCAAACTTTCCCATGCCACTGTATCTATCTATCTATCTATCTATCTATCTAGATAAATATCAAATATTTTGGTGGAATTTTGGAACATTTGGAATATTTAATTTGCTGTAATAAATTATCAGATTTAATTTAATAATATAATATAATATAACTTAATAAATTATATATAAAATAAATTAATAATATAAATAAAATACAACATAAAAAAATACATGAATAAACACACACATCTTTTGGATATATACACAGATCTACATATATGTATACAAAGTTAAATAATGATTCCCATTCCTAAAGACTCCAATGTAAACAAGTCACAATCTTTTTCACATTCTCGTCTAATTCCTCTGTTCTTTTCTCTCTCTCTCTTATTGTGTATTCCTCTCTGAACAGAGCTCATCAGCCGGGCGGCCACCGCTCAGCTCCACATCACCCCCGTGTCTGTGAAGATAATGAGCCGGCCAGACATTCGGCCTTCTCAGTGAATCTAGGATATCTGTCAGCACTGCTCTTCTCAACAGCTCGGCCCAAGTCCTATTACATTATCACGGCACTGATAAGTGAATACACGGAAACAGACCAGTCATGTGGACTGTAGTAGAGTCAATAAAACAAATTGGCGTGCTTCTCGCGTTACTCCAATTAAACACTGCGATGGTTGTAAAGCTAGAAAATGTCTGTAAAGGGGAATCTGGGGCACTATGAGCTCATCAGCGGATGCGATTGGTCCAAGGGAGAAATGGCGAAAATGTCTGTAAAGGGGAATCTGGGGCGCTATGAGCTCATCAGCGGATGCGATTGGTCCAAGGGAGAAATGGCCCAGTTGGTGGCAGCAGGCATGGATCTGCCTTATGCTGTCCTCCGTGGTCATTTCATTCTCACTCGTACAATCCCTGCATGCTCTCTCCGCATGTGCACACACCTGCCAATAGAGGCCTGCGCTGCCATTGTGAAAATAATTTTAATATTGATTGATTTCAGGGCTGATTAGACAGTGTTTGTTATAAAAAAATCCATGCAAGTGGGTTCTGATGAGTTTTTAATCGATACAGCGCTGACACATGATGAAAATACACCATCAGCACTGCGGCCATGCTCAGGGAACTATTGTTTCTTTAAAAATACATAAATAAGAACGATGCTTTCACTTATCATTTACTCACCCTCATGTCATTCCAAACCTATCTTCTGTGGTACACAAAAGCATATATTTTTTTTAAAGTCTTGTGTTTTAGAGTTTTTTATTTTATTTTATTGTATTATTCATTATTTATATTATTTTATTCATTATTTATTTATATATTTTATTTATGAAAATGGGTGGGGTCCACACAACATTGGACCCATTCAAAATATTTCTTCTTCTTCTTCAACTATCACTTTAAAACACTCTGAGTTTGGGCAATCTTTTGGTTACTGCATTAAATGGTACAGTTCACTCAAAATTTTTAATTTGACATTAGTTACCAGGGTTATAATCATTAACTTAAACTGCTAAAACATTTTTTTCAAAACAAAATAAAATTTAATTTAATTTAATTTAATTTAATTTAATTTAATTTAATTTAATTTAATTTAATTTAATTTAATTTAATATAATTTAATTTAATTTAATTTAATTTAATTTAATTTAATTTAATTTAATTTAATTTAATTTAATTTAATTTAATTTAATTTAATTTAATTTAATTTAATTGCTTGTTGCTTTGGTAACTAACTGAAATACGTTTAAGTTGAAGCACTAAATGTATTAAATATAATTAAATAAAACTAAAACTAAAACCTAATAGTAATAATAATAAAAAAAAACTAATAAAAATGACAAAAGCACATAACAAAAAAAAAACTAAAACTTAATGTAAAAATAAATAGTAAAATAAAATAAAAAATAAAATAATATAAAATATAAAATAAAAATAATAGAAAATTAAAAAATAAAATAAAAGCTAATACTAACAAAAACTATAATAGTATATAAATAATCCTAAAATAACACTGTCATTTACTCAATTTCATATCATTAAGTGGAACAAAAAAAACAAAAACTAAAAAAAACAATGAAACTTCCATACAATGAAAGTACTTTGTAAATGTGGTTGCCAAGCTCCAAAAAGTACCACTAAATCAGTCAACACAACTTATTTCAGTTTCAACACAACAGCTATTTCATGTCTTCTGAAACCATAAGATAGCTTTATGTGACAGACAGACTGCAATTTTGGTTGTTATATGCTCCTCCTCTGCGCCATAACACCATCAAAGAGATTTAAGACCTATAAATGGGAGACAAGACTTCAAATTTCAGTCTGATCCTCACACAAATCCATCCTTCAATACATTCAGGCGAGTAAATGATGACAGAATTGTTCATTTATGCTTGAACTATCCCTTTAAGAGCTCTCAATGACATTCAGTGTCAAACCATTAAACATGTAAATAAGCCGTGTAACTAGTCCTGCGCAGGCAGAGCACACCGGCTGTGTTGTATTATCGTGTCATGGTAACCGTCTCCCCCACAGTTCCCAAATACGTCTCATCTCTGTTGAGGTCTGCAGATGGGACAGCAATAGTGGTGTGCAGGAGCAGCGGTGTGTGTGAGATGGCTCTGCTGGGAACAACAGCCTTTCTCTTGGTGGAACACTTGCGTTTCAATTAGACTGGTACAGGAACACATGTCAGCGCTAAAGAACAGGGCCTAAAAGCTCTGTGAAGCAAAGCCTAGCCCAGAGCTGTCAAATCTACACTGCCCTAATGCAATATGAGATTACAGGCCTTTTAGATGTGATTTAGGACTGCGGTAGATCAAAACTGGAGTAAAACAGACAAGGAAGACAGTGCCCTTCTTAAATACAGTAATGAATGAGATTTCCTCTACACTGTAAAAAATGACTGTGAATTTAACGGTAAAAGACTGTAAAAATGCTACAGTAAAAACCTGTTAAATGGTTAACGGTAAATTCCCCTACTATATACAGTGAAAAACTGTATTGGACATTACATGTAATTTTACGGTAGTATACCGTTTTTATCTGTTACAAATCAAGAGGGATGGAGCACTGCAAAAATACTTGCCTTTTATGTTTGTTTTTTTTAATTTATGCACCATATATTACAGAAGTTTGTTTCTGCAATGGAATAAAAAATAAATAAAAAGATGAACGGTTGTAAAAGATTTTGACTTTTTATCTTACAATTCTGACTTTTTTCTCAGAAATGTGAGATACAAATTTGCAATTACAAGTTATAAAATCCAAATAAGCTCACATTTCTGACATTTTCTTACAATTGCAAATGTATATCATGCAGTTCTGAGAAAGAAAACCAGATTTGCGAGATGTAAACTCGCAATTGAGTTTAATTATTTGGTAGCAGAAACAATTTTTAATTTAATTTAATTTAATTATTTAGGATACACAATTATGAAGCAGCATGACTGTTTTTAACGTTGATTATAATAATAAATGTTTCTTGAGCAATTAGAATGATTTCCGTAGGATCATGATACTGAAGACTGGAAAATTCAGCTTTGCATCAAAGGAAAAAAATTACATTTTAAAATATATTCAAATACAAGACACTTATTTTAAATTACAATATTATTTCATAATATTCATGTTTTTACTGCATTTCGAATCAAATAAATGCAGCCTTGGTGAAAAAAAAAAAAAGACAAAAACAACAACAAAAATCTTACTGACCTCAAACCTCTAAACAATACTAATAAATAAATGTATTAATAAATAGATTTATTTAGCTAAAGCCATTGTCCATGATTTTAATCAGATTTTTATCTCATTAGATAATGAATGTAAAATGGGCTGTGAACCGAGGTTAATGTTGTAGCTCTTAACTTGGAATTTCTTGAGAGGTTGCAATGTATCAGTAAAAGATCTTGCTTGTTCCTCATCTTTATTCTTAACATCTCTTTAGGATCAAGCTGATTGTGAATTAACTCTGATATAAGGGGTGGGCAATGGCTTCGCCTCTTGTACACCAGTGATGAAAGACCCAATTATGTAATTCAGTTTTTGAAGCCGAGTCGACGCCAGCAGGAGTGTAGATCATCATTCAAGCAGAGACGACAGCAAAGCAGCGCATCAGCTCGAGTGTGAGCAGGCACACGGGACTGCACTGGAGAATCTCAGTGCTCGCCAAAATAAACACAAACTTCTGACAGTCCTGAGGGACTCATTTCTGTTCTGGAGTACATTTTCATACATATCTTAAAGGGATAGTTTTGAAATGTCACCAAAAATGACATTTCTGTCATTTACTCGCACTGGTGTTGTTCCAAACCTGTATGTTTTATGAACAACAAAACAAAATCTTCTTTTGTATTCCACAGAAGAAAGAAAGTCATAAATGTTTGGAGCAACATGATTTGCGAGATATAAATGCAGAATTGCAAATTCATAATTCTGAAAAGAAAAGTCAAAAATGTGAGAAATAAACTTGCATTTGCGAGAAAAATTTGCAATTACATTTATTATTATTATTCGGTTTTTTTATTATTGTTATTCCATGGCAGATATAGGCTTTGATAGTAAATGACAGCATTTTCAATTTTGGGTAAACTATTTATTGTAACATACTGTATAAAATAACTCCCCCTTTTAAAAATGGAAATCATATTAGTTTTGTTATTAAAAAAAAAAAAAAAAATTAATTGAACCTAGAAGTGAATTTAAGTAATTCGACTGCTTTAGTTTGAGTGATGTTGTTCTAACATGACAAACTGATCAAAATAGACGTTTCTTCATTGTATTAATTTCTGTAAACAACACATTTCAAATAAATGTTTTCTTTGGAATATTGTTTTCATCTGTGATTTTTATATTTCCCCTTTGCCCCCAATATAACTTTCTATAGTCTTTTTGTAAAATCATTTTACTTAACCTAAATCACATAATCCAATTTAGTTTAATTGAACAAATTCTGGTTTCAGATTACAAAGAAAAAGAGCATTAAAGCAGCACTATGTAACTTTTTCTGTGTTCAAAATTTGCTAAATGTATATAATGAGCGAGTACATCATGAATTCATCTTCCAAACCGCGGTTTTGTCTTATTCTGAATCACTACGGTACACTTATAATAAGTACTTATATTTGGACTATTGTAGCCTGGTCGGGTCGTCACCGCTGCGGAGTAACACATACCTGCGTGAATCGCCATAGACATAAACTTAGAGAAGTAGCTCCGGTTGGAATGTTCTTCCGCGGGATGTGTGCAGTTCTGTTTATTAACCGCTAGAGCGCCAAAAGTTACATAGTGCTGCTTTAATAAAACCAGATTATATTCTGCACTATTTGTATAGTGATTTACTGCATCTTCAAGAGAGCTCAAGCTGTGTTGATCACTGTACAGTCGTGGTTAATCTGTTTGTCTGGGAAACACCACCAGAGATTATAAAGTCATCTTGTTTGGGTGTGTTTTCTGGTGATCTGATATCTGTTACAATAATTCCATCAAGTAGCTAATGTCAATGAAAATCCCTCACACAGATGTTTAGGATCAGAGCGCTGATGGTTTGCTGGGTCACATCAAATGGCTTTGACAGAATTTTGACATTCACTGAGATGAATAGGGTTTGTCAACCCAGTGTGAATGCAGAAATGTATCTTTCTTTACCAAAAAACATGCAAATAAATAGTCACATTAATGATCATCTGCACCCACGACGACATTCCAAGCGGCAACCTCCCGCTCTCTCTCGTGAAGCCAACAAGGAAGTGACTTAAACTGTAATTCATCAACTGGCCGCTAGAGGCTGGCTGCAAAAGGGAGTCAATCCCATAGACTCCCCATGTTAAAATGCCCAACTTTACAGCAGAAAAAACCGTTTATAGCCTGGTTCAAAAAATGATTTTGGTCTATATAGCTAATTTTGCCCTTCATGGCAACTGTGAGGGGGGTGAATTTTTTTATAACTCATCCGTTTAAATTATATTAAGCCTTAAAGTTCTGCATAATTAAGGGCGTGGCCACTTGTGTGACGGGTGGATTGCCACTGCTGTCACCGCCGTCGCGCTAGGTGGGCGTGGCTTCAGCAACCTGCTCCCGCCTCTTTGCCCATTTTCGATTATCCGGGAGTGACGCGCGGTGACACGCTGCCAAGATGGCGACGGCCGCCTCCGCCCACTCTGAGCTTCAAAAACGCTCTTCGGAAATCTACGGGTGACGTCACGGACACTACGTCCATGTTTTTATACAGTCTATGCTACATTCCCATAATTCATCAACCCACGGCATGTTCATCTAGGAAAAATACACAAGCAGATGCCCGTTTAGCATTTAGAGGAAATGATTATGCTGCCTTCTAAAATACCTTATTTTGTCCAAATTCTAAAGCAGCATCTCATGCATCTTTCACAGAGAATTCAATCCCATAATGCCCTATGAAGAGCTTAGTAAAACATAAATGTTGATTATAAATATGATTCAATAGCTAAAATTATCCATAAAAAAATAATTCATTGAAAATGCACAAACTGATCCAATAGTTTTGTGTGCTGTGTATTTTAATGCTCTTAAAAATAAAGGTTCTTCATTGGCATTCATGGTTCCATGAAGAACCTTAAACATCCATGGAACCTATCCAAGGTTCTTTATGATGGAAAAATGTTCTTTAGATTGTTAAAAAGAAAAAAAGAAAAAAGAAAAAAACAGAATTGTTCATTGCGAAAACCCTCTTTTGGAACTTTTATTTTTAAGAGTGTAGCCTAGCAACAGAATCATGCCAAAGTCTATACTGAAATCAACTGTTGAGATGAGTCTGAACATTACTCAGAAATAGTACTTTTTATATCTCTACTGCACAGTCCTTGTTCTAATGAAGGACATTTAGCCACCATGTGTTGCTTTGAAGGGTCACTCTGTTAAATGCCAGCGGTCGAAGGTTGGCAATGAGCGAGCACTGAGACCTGCTCAGCAACAGTGACCCACAGAGCTGCAGCGCATGTCGAGAGAGAGGAGGAGCCTGTGCTCGCTGCCAGAGCCTCATCATGACTGATGACAGCAATGCAAACACACACAAGGCAAAAAAACACTTACACTTCTGACTGTTTAACTGAGATGTAAAAGAGATTTGGAGAAATATCATTACATCACTTGCTAACTTTTCTGTCATTCAATGGATCCTCTGCAGTGAATGGGTGCCGTCAGAACGAAAGTCCAAACAGCTGATAAAAGGATCCACACCACTCCAGTGCATCAATTAACATCTTGTGAAGTGAAAAGCTGCATGTTTGTGAGAAAGAAATCCATCATTTTGACATTTTTAATGTTAAACTGTTGCTTCCAGGTAAAAATATAAGTCCTATTCATAATATTGCTTTCACTAGTGAAAATAAGTCATTTTGTCTGAATCAGGAGAGAAATATGCAAAGATCAAACACCGCAAGCGAGAACAATCCAAAACCATTCGAAACTAATATGTTGGTAAATTTTGATGTGAGAGGACAACAGTTGATGGACTTTTCACTGGAGGAAACGTTATTATGGATATGGACTCGTATTTGGCCAGAGGAAACGGTTTAAAGTTAAAAAACCTGAAAGATGGATTTGTTTCTTACAAACATGCAGCTTTTTGGTTCAAAAGACATTAAAACTCTCATTCTGACGGCACCCATTCACTGCAGAGGATCCATTGGTGAACAAGTGATATAATGCTACATTTCTCCAAATCTGTTGTGATGAAGAAACAAACTCATCTACATTTGTGGTGGAAATAATCCGTAAACGGTCTTTAAAAAGTTAAACAGTCACAACATTGGCGTGTAAATAATATTAGACACGAAACACTACAACTTTGGAATTTCACAGAAAAATAAAAGTCACACATGTTCAGATCCAAGGAAAATGATTTGTTTCCTTACTAGATAAAAGCGAGGCAAACAATTACACACATAAAGATTTGAGAAGAGAAGAAGCACTCAAAACTAATTTGAATATTCAAATTAACGCATACATTACTATTCCTACAGTAGCAATGCTATTAACCGATACTTGTTGTTAGTCATTTTAAGTCTGTAATTAACATACAAGGCATTATAAATCCTATGTCATCCCATATAATAACCCTATTAATACACTTAATGCGATAATTAATTATTAATTTAAATAATTTGAAAACAATTTCAGCCTTAATAGTGTGCCCTTCAGGAACAATACATGCTGAGTCACTTGTCTTACCGGGGTATTGAAGCCATTTTCCACATTGTGAACGATTATCTGAACAAAATTTTAAATAGAGCTATCCATTATTCACCAGACAGATGGAATATGTGTATGGTGGTCTCACACACACAGCTCAGGGGCTTTCCACAGGACAAACATGTGTATACTAACATTCACGGCATAACAGCAACTATAATGTAATGAAGCAGTAAGCCTGATACAAACAAGTGAGGTTTGAATCTCAACCGAATCTGTTGTTCAGAACATGTTCAGGGCATAAGTTAGCCAATGGTGTGAGTTTGAGGAGGGACTATCTGTTTGTTCAAACATCTGAAAATAAGGGGAGTGTTTGGAATCAAGCATTATTCTTGCAAAATTGCATTAGCTTGTAATGGCAAAGAAATTACACACTTCGGCTGTAATTTAGGACCACTTTTAAGGATCTCGTGATAATTAATCTTTGAAAATGTTTCACTACCATTCAAAAGCTTGGGGTCAGTAAGACTTTTGTTCAATTTAGGATGCATTAAAGTGATCATTAAATTAAATTGATCTTACAAAGGAATTCTATTTAAAATAGTTGTTGCTCTTTTGAACTTTCTATTCATTAAAAAAAATTCTTGAGCAGCAAATCAGCATATTAGAATGATTTCTGAAAGAGAATGTGACTAGAGTAATGGCTGCTGAAAATTTCGCTTTGCCATCACAAGAATAAATTACATTTTATTTAAATTAAAAAATGTCTCACAATATTATTATTATTATATACTGTAATTTTGATCAAAAAAAGGAAGCAGGTGAGCATAAGAGACTGAACTTAAAAACAACATAAAGCAGAAATTAAATTAAAATATTTTTATAATGACTAAATACCTGTATTATAGGTATTAATTAATAATTATATTATTAAATTATATAATAAAAATGGTATTTTCACAGTTGTACTACCTTTAATTTCTGGTGATTGTAATTTAAAAATGATTGTATTACAGCACTGCAACATTACACAATTATATTTAATATTTAGCTTTATTATTTAAGGACAGCTGTTTTAATGTTAGAATGCTCCAGCCTCTTTAACCATTTTTTCTTCATCTTTTGTACGCCATCTCTTCATTTGTTTGAAGTCTAATCTCAGCGAAAAGTAATAATTTAAGCACTATTTTAAAGCACTATCTTTACGCTTAAAAAGATAAAGTATTGCTAACAAGGCCAAAGCTCAATGCATCTGGTGTATATCAACGCACGAGAGTGACAGCAGAAGCCTGGAGTTAATGGATCTGGGAATGAGTGCGGTGGATGGAATAGAGGGAGGAGAGAAGCAAGTTAGCGGATGTTTAGAAGCATCTCGACAGTGGTCTCTCAGGAAAGGACAGAGCTGTTGTGAGTCACGTTAGCCCTGGAACAAATCTCTCAGTGTGCGCTGCTGTCACCATGGCCACAGTCACTGCTGCCCTCTGCTACATCAGCACCACCAGCATCCTCTGCCCTGCCTCCATTTTAGCCCAAAATATTCCAGCGCAAACAGGACTGAGCCACATTTGGACGGGTGTTGTCAATGCAATGTTTCATTAAAAACTTCTATTCTATCATATTGTTGCTATAGTGCAAATGTGAATTAACACTGAAATGTGATGAAGATGATCATCCTTAAAGTCTACATGAAATTTAAATTGAGCTTATTTGCTTTCTTAATATGTTCCTGATCTGATTGTGCATGATTCATTAGCACACACTATTCTACAGAAATGAAACATTTCATTATTCATCATTTCATTTTCATATTATAAACTAAAGTATCTGAAAACTTTAAAAAAAAACATTGATCACTGATGTCTTTTTTAGCCTATTTGAGTATTTTCAGGAACGGAAAAAAGTTATTTTAATTAGCTCATTCAATTTCCAGAACATTTCCTTTCACTGTTCCTTGCTGGTGGAATGATCTTCCTAACCCTATCCAGTCATACAAATCCCTGACAATTTTCCAGAAACAACTGAAACTTGAGAGAAACTTTCAGCATTGCGAGATATAAACTCAGAATTGAGGCATGTTAATTCAGTGATCAATGTTCATGTCAGTATGAATTAAAAATCGATTTACTTTCTTACTATTACTGATCTTATTGTGAATGACTTTGAGTTTGTGAATAAAACAAAGATTACTGTAGTAGGTTTTACTAGAAATTGCTAATTGAAAGTGATATTTACCAAAAAAGTTTCAAAGTACTACACCAGATTTTTTTTTTTGTGTGTGTTCCAGAGGGGGAAAAAAAACATTGAATGTCATCCAAACGTAAGAATGTCTTCTTCCTCTGAAACAAATGTCCTTTTTCTGCTGATGTCACAATGATAACAGACAGCCAAACCATCTTTCGATCTAGATCTATCCACTTTTCACAATTCACTCAATTCTAGGCTGATAAAACCAACCTTCACTCCATTACTTCTTTTTTTTGTTAACAACTCTTTATTGAATTTTCTTCTGGGAATAGTAATATAAAACAAACAGCAACTGTGTAAATTGAGAACCCACCCCAACCCTGGTAGACTTTAAAAAAAATATATATATAATAATAATAATAAAAAAAAAAAATAATAATCATAAAAATAAAAATATGTATATATATATAAAATCACTCCATTACTTCTTGATAAATATCCAGTTTCACTCAGAAATGGGTAGCAAATGGCTTTAAATTCTGACTTGCATAATAGTGGGACGTGCAACTCAACAGATTTACATGACAAAAGAACAGTCATGGCACATACTATGTGTGGTGTGTATATAAGTCCAGGGGAAATGAGAGGTCCCTCTATAAGAGCTTATATTTTATTGCAGGGATTAATGGGTGAGAGATTAGTGTATGATTCAGTTATATGCGGACTTATGCAGAATAAACCTACGCATACTGCAGTTCCAAATAAACATTCTCACCCTCCATTTGCATCACTGTGAAACTGAGGACATTTGGATGTAACCTTGAAAAAAACTCAAAATAAGTCACACATCAATAGAGGACTGTGATGTCACTGTTATTTGTTACACTTCAAAGAGGTCCACGGCCTTTATCAGTCTCTGAACACATGCTGGGAGAGTAATGTATAGGTTTTTGTTCAAACACAAGCGAATAGGAATCATTTTGGCTTTACCTTGGTGTGTAAAGACACGTCTTCTGAGATTCTGCTTCAATTTGGCTGCCTTCAACTTCACTCTGAAAATCTGCATGCCTTTGATTTCACTCTGAACATTTACTCAGGCTTTGACCTGGATCATTGCTGTTATGCAAGTTTATTTTGAACTTTTGTTCAAGTGATTTTACAAAAGACTAACAGATGGAAAGTGGGTATTCAAAGACACAGGGGGGGGGGGGG
>NW_015662934.1:165361-173687 GCF_001515625.1 Sinocyclocheilus rhinocerous
GGGGGGGGGGAACTATAAACTAATCACCAATTATAGCAAGAAATAATCCCAAGAAAACATTTTATTTTAAATATTTTAATTAGAGAAAGAGAAAAAGGAAAAAAAAACAAAAAAAAAACACCTGGAATATTTTTTTATAAATTCAGTCAGTCAGTGCAGCACCTGAAGACATGGAAATATTGCATCAAACTAAAAATGTTCACCCAAAAATTAAACTATGCTGAAAATTGACTCCGCCTCAGGCCATACAAGACGTAGATGAGTTTGTTTCTTCATTAAAAATGATTTGGAGACATTTACCAAACCTAAAATGACATTTTTTTTTCAAAGCGTTGCTTCCAGCTTAAATATGAGTCCATTATTCATAATATTGCTTAGTGAAAAATTTGTCTTGTCTGAATCAGGAGATAAATATGCACAGATCGAGCACTGTTTACAAGCCAAAACAGTTATAAACAAGTATGCCGGTGGATTTTGAAGTGAGAGGACAACAGTGGATGGACTTTATTATTGGAAGAAGCATTATTATGAATTATGGCCAGAAGTGAGAGTTTAAAATTAACACCCCTTAATAATGGATTTGTTTCCTAAACATGCAGCATTTTACTGCACAAGATGTTAATTGGTGGACTGGAGTGGTGTGGATTATTGTGATGTTTTTATCAACTGTTTGGACTCTCATTCTGACGGCACACATTCACTGCGATGCTAAATTTCTCCAAATCTGTTCTGATGAAGAAACAAACTCATCTACATCTTGGATGGTCTGAGGGTGAGGACATTTCCAGTAAATTCTAATTTGGGGGGAAACTATTCCTTGAATTGCTAAATTGCAATATTGTACTAAAAATTTGAGTTTATATAAAAAAAAAATGCATCCAAATGTGGCATGGACATGGAAATGTATTGCGCCAAACTCAAGTGATAATCCTATTCCAGATCCCTGAATGAGTGAGTTCTGAACGACGGCCCGGTCAGATAAGACATCAGCACCTGCACAGATCAATGATAAACACTCCTGCCGTTAAACCCTGTTCTCTCTCTTCCTCCTTTGCCACATCACTCCTCTTGAGGATTCCTCGCAAGGTTACTCTGAAAAGAGCACTGCAGCGCACAGAGCACACAATGATTGAGGAACAACTGCAATCCTGTGCAGCACCACCACTGACGGAGACACCAGAAGCAGCCTGCAAATCAATTCACATCAGGAGAAACAGTCCTAGACAGGGTTTGGACACTTTCAACCAGATCGGATCAAAGTTGGGATCCAGAAGTATGTAAACACAGTAGCTCATCCTACCAATGACCTGATCAAACTTTCAGACATTTGCTGTCAGACAACTCTACCAACATAAAGCTGCATACTACGATCAAATATACAGCTTTACATACTAGCATGAATCTCTACATACTTACAATACAATCAGATACAAAACTTTAATATCAATCCTAAAATACAAAGAAAGATATGCATAGATATAGCAATACTACCAACATTAAGGTCTACATACAGGCTACTGTCAACCATCAGAAATCTCTGCATACTAACAGTAGGCTATACTAACAACATACAGCTTTGCATATTCCATCAAAACTGCCAAATATCTAGCTCTACATAATCTACTCTTATATAAGAATTGACAAAGAGCACAATTATCACTATCTGCATGCACTCAACAGTAATGGTTGGTCATTTCCAGCTCAAAGACGTTATTTCACTGAAAAAGCAGCAGTGATACAGACACGTGTAGATGCACATAGAGCATCACTGTGAATTCAGTCAAACCAAATGACACTTGCTGTCGTGACGAGACTGAATGCAATCAGCAATGGACTAAATCATCGAGGAGATTCACACACGCACACATGTAGCAGCTTTCCATTCTTCATGTCTGCTGCAAGGTCATTTTGATGCTTCAAGATATAACGCGGTACAGATCTCATTTTAATTGATATTTCTCGTGGTTTATCAATTGTAGCAAATATGAAACCCAATACCAGCCAGTGAGGAAAATGGAAAGCCCAATAAGTCTTATTCTGATGGATATATTAGGTGAAGGGGTGAGGCTTGAGGTGCCGTATGTCTCTATGGGAATATGGCTTTTATCAATTACTCTTTTGATCTATTCTTTAACCCATGGCAAATAAAGATTAATATACATACTGGAAATAAGTAATAATAGGCTACAAAAGCGCATTTCAACGAAAAAATAATAATCTGCTCGCCGAAAAAAAAGAATTTTAATGTCTTGAGATGGTGCATGAGCCGTGTTAAATGACAAAAGGTTGCCTTAAAAAGAGATTTTATATAATTTACGTTGGGTGTTATAACTATAAAGATGTGTTTTTGATGATTTTTTACGTTTGCATCCATCATTGATGAGCACACATTATTTTCCAAATGAATGAATCTGATGCCTCAAAATATAAAATCATAAAATTTTGCATTTAACATTAAACCACTCGCTCAAACATAAATGTGGTATATTTAAAACGTGTACGAGCGTCTTAAATCATATTTATGTATATGCACGCTAATTATAAATGAGCTCCAAAACATTAATTAATTAGCAAGAAGCGTCACTTACCAGAGCGATTCGGTTATTATTTTTCCCAAATGCTTTGTATATAAGATACGGTGAATTTGTAGTCGTGATGATGAGGAGGGCTGTGTGACATTGCCTGTATCTTCACCCTGTAACGAAGGCGCGTGTGACGTGTAACGGGGTGCAACCCTACTACACAGGCTAAATTAACGATTCCTACTATGGCGAACACTTGACTCATTAATATTAATCGGCACGCTGACGTTGCATGGTAACCTTCCTCGAGCGTCCAGTTACGTAACCTATCTAGCTAGTATTCCTAGCCAAGCCTTCTCCGTACTAGAATTCGTTGATAGGCCAACCGAATCACAAACTTCTGCTCTTCAGCCAAACAGTGGGGCGAACGTCACGCTGCGTCATTAATATTCATGAGACAAGTACGATTCCTTCATTCGCCAGCTGACCTGCACTCTTTACGAACGTCTGCCTTTCAGCCAATCGTTTAGGTTTACTGAGCGAACGTGGAGTTACGTACTTAATATTCATAAACCAAGCCGTGGCCATAGTAGGATTAGCTAATTCGCATCCCTCATCTCGAGCGCACCGTTCTCCAATGTACAAGCGATCCGAAATTAATAGGCTATCAGCATCACCAATGCTGTATCTGAAACGCGTTTTTACTATGATAAAACGTCACAATAGGTTTTATCCAAGCTGCCTACAAAACGTTTTACGGAAACGCGCGTGTTTTCCTCGAATAATTGATTGCGGAAATAGTCGTGTTTCTTTATAAATTCATGAAATAATGTGTGGTTAACATATAAGCCTTTTAAAAACATGCAGTGAGTCTGAAATCACTGGTCTGTGCATGATTGCACACGTGCTCTAACTCGTGCACATGATTGGCCAAAAGGACGGAACCATGATGCGCTTTTCTCTCCCTCTCCATCGACTGTTATTAATGTACATTTGACGTAACCTGCCTTTATCAAAGGTTAAAACACTGTCAATTAATAATTGTCTGCTAGAGGTAAGAAAGGACAAGGTTTTCAATCGTTTAGATTCCACAGACCCCCAAATATGATTATCCCTGTGCATCCAGGTATGTATTTTCATGTATAGCCTAAAGACGCAATTTATACTGTGAAACATTAATAAATATACGTAAAAATATTTAGTTTCTATAATGTTACATTAAATTTTTTTTCTCCTCACTATACTGTTGTACAGTAGCCTACATGTTTAACTGATTGATTGACTGACTAATTTAAATCAAATTAATATATTTAGTTTAATTATATATACATTTTTTTACACTGTTTTCCTGTAAACCTTTTCCCCTGACGTCAGTTTGAAAACTCCTGTGATAGTGAACTATCAAAACAGAACCATTTCCCCTTGAATAAAAATAAGCCAAGATTTATGCCAATAACCTCTTAAAGTAAAAAAGCCACAAGGCTGTAATTTGTCCACACTGACACGGTTTTGCAATGACGAATCAGTCAGATATCAATATATATATATATATATAGGCCTACTAGCACTTCCAGTGGAATAGCAGTATGATATAAGACACAAAGTAACAGTAACAATACTATTCAAATGCTAACAAATAATGTTCTGCCACATAACGTAGTTGATAAGTCCAATTCATTTATGCATGTCAAGCAATGCTTGTCATATTAATGTAAAATGGCGTTTATGGGTATTTTACAACCACATCTCATCCAATCAGAATTCAGTCAGAACTGTTAAAAAAACAATAGTGTAAATATTATAAAACAAATTAGAGCTGTCAAATGATTAATCGCGATTAATCGCATCCAAAGTAAAAGTTTTTGTTAACATAATATATGTGTGTGTACTGTGTATATTTATTATGTATACAGGTGCATCTCAATAAATTAGAATGTCGTGGAAAAGTTCATTTATTTCAGTAATTCAACTCAAATTGTGAAACTCGTGTATTAAATAAATTCAATGCACACAGACTGAAGTAGTTTAAGTCTTTGGTTCTTTTAATTGTGATGATTTTGGCTCACATTTAACAAAAACCCACCAATTCACTATCTCAACACTATCTCAACAAATTAGAATACTTCATAAGACATAAGACAAAACATTTTTAGTGAATTGCTGGCCTTCTGGAAAGTATGTTCATTTACTGTACATGTACTCAATACTTGGTAGGGGCTCCTTTTGCTTTAATCACTGCCTCAATTCGGCGTGGCATGGAGGTGATCAGTTTGTGGCACTACTGAGGTGGTATGGAAGCCCAGGTTTCACAAACACATGGATGTATATATTTAAGAAAAATATGTTACGTTTATATATTATCATATGAATATAAATATATACATGTAAATATTTTCAAAATATATGCTGTATGTGTGTGTATTTATATATACATAATAAATATACACAGTACACACACATATTATGTAAACAAAAACTTTTATTTTGGATGTGATTAATCGCGATTAATCATTTGACAGCACTAAAACAAATATATCTTTAATTGCCAGCAGTTTCCTAATAGCCATGATTAGGTGCTTTGGTTATGATGCTGATTCTGACATCTTTTATAAAAGCTGTTGTTTTCAGTACACCTCGTATGAATCATAACACCGTCTGCCTATTAAGATGGAACATGAGCACCGCAAATCTGGTTCCACATCATTTTGGGTTATTTGTTTGATGTCTCTTGTGGAATTACTAGGTGTCTGCGATGAAACCTGCACTGCAAAACCTGTGCCTGTCAGACAGAGATCCAGAAGTGCCAGTATTATTGGACATAATGGGCTAATGCAGTGCTTAGCAACAGGCAGTATGACGATGTGACTGGTTTTCAAATAAGGCTGCAAGTCACCATTCTCCTTCTGACAACAGGAGCATCTACTGATGTACAGGTCTCTGAAGAAGCTAATACACGACAGGACCTCAACACCAAAATGACGGGTAACTAATTATTCATGCAAACCTAGAGTTTGAAATCTCTGTATAACCTGGATAAGCAATCATAACCCCTAAAGCCTGACATATGAAATGTAATAACTTGGAATAGACCAGTTTACTGAACCTTTAGACAAAATATAAAGTGTGTTTGTTGAGTATCATAATCAATACACATTGTATGGCTCACATTGTATGATATAATGAGAATACTGAGCTCACTTGAGGAGGGAAAACAGCTCAGTTTTATGCAGAGACCCAAACTGAGCAAACATTTGCAGTTTGGTGCAGTTGCTGATATTTACAGTATATGACCAAAAAGTAAGATGAAATTCTGATAGCTTAAAAATGTAAGTCGTTAAGATTTGTAACAGACTACTTACATAAAACGCATATCAATATCAGTTGTCACTCTATATCTCCCAATAATATGTCATAGTATGATGATATGCAAATGCTTACTTTTATGATCAAAGCTCTATAGTTTCAAAACATATACTGCAATGCAAAACAATGATGGATTTTTCTGAAAATGATGTATGGATATTCAAGTAAAGTTCTTGAATCTTGAAATATTACTAACAATATAAAAGTTATTTTTATGTTTACATCATAGAAATCAGTCAAGATTTCACAACAAAAAGACACATTAGCGATGACCTGAAGTGGGACATTTTTACAATGATACTAAAAGGTCTTGTACTTGTTTTAAAAAAGTACGAAAAAAGTTAAACTACGGCAGAATGCTCAACAGGTTTTTCCAGCAAAGTTCTGATCATGTTGATAATTCAGAGGGCTTAGAAATTTGCATATCAAATATGATACCGTAGGATTAATTGTAATGCTTTTCAGCCATCTGTGTTTGCTGTTATTTCATATAGACTATTTATTTTGCAAAAAAAAAAATCTGCTAAAATTTTTTTAATAAAAAAAAAAGTTAGCAAGAACAAGCAAGACTTAACGGTGCACATTATTCCAAATTAAAAAAATGGGTTAGAAACTGCATTTCATGATGACTTTAACAGTATTGCAAAGCACTTGCGGTCCTTTAGAAGTGCCTAAAATTTTGTGAGCAAGAACATTGTGTTTTATATGATGCCGTCTTATGGAAATGTTAGGAAAATGAAGAAACTAAATCAGCCATATGCTGCTACATCCTTACAGGGTAATCATCATCAAGCTGTAATACGCCATTAGAAAAGAACGACAAAATTATTTGTTCTATTTAATTCCTCGAAACCTTGTCACAACAATGGATTACTTAATTAATGCTAAATTACACCTCTGCAGCACCTTTCAGCTATTAAAACAGAAAACCTCCAGCTCCAGCAGATGCTTCTGACTCAACATATTCATTTGTGCTGTGGGCTTCATTCGTGCTGCCGTTTCTAAAGAAATAGGATGTACTAACTATTGTTAACTGCTCCCTGCAGACTGGCTGTTTAGTGCCATGCTGCACTTGACAGGAACGCAAGCTGGATTTTTCTGTTCCAAAGACATCCTCTGCTAATACATTATTATTTTGCAAAATGCATGGACTAAAATGTAGTAAAATGTCTTTGAAATCTCCAGTTTCTTTGGTTCCAGCTGTTGTGGGGCATGTTGGCACGAAACATCCTTAATATTATTATCCCAGTTTAGATGAGTCTACTGATCAGCAAAATACAGCATGTCTAAGTGAACACCTGTTAGGAAACAGACAGACCATATCAGAGCTGTTCCAGAACGGCCCCAAACAATTAACCAGATGGAAGTCTGCGGTTTAGACTTGCAGAGCATCTAACTGATACTTATTCTGCTATAAAATGATGCAAAGGCGGCATATCTTTTTAAAACTGTGATAGAATGTTTATTATAGCTACTCTTTTTTTCCCCAATTTTTATCTATATCTGAAACAACACTGGGCTAAAAGCATAAATGTTGCATTGTCCTGCAATAACTCCAGGCTGGGTAAAAAAAATAATTTAATAATAATTTAATAAATTTTAATTTATTTGTATGTATTTATTTAAAATAGAAATATACTGTATACACATATATATAATTATAAATTAGTTCCATTTACTTATATAAGTTATATATAGCAGATGTGTCTCCTAAAAGAAAAGAAAATAGATATAAAAAAGACATGCACACAGAATGAGTCTAGAGTGTGTGAATGTGAACATCATAGCTTGAATAACAATCATTTGGTCTCTAATTTACAATTAGAAATTGAATGCCATATTTTCAGTGTGGTCTGTTTTTAATGAGAAATGTTAGATTTAATATTGAAACCTCTGAATAGACAGATAGATAGATAGATAGATAGATAGACAGATATGTCATTATAAGTAGAATGCACACTAGTAATAAATATTAAATAACTAGTGCAATATGTAGTACTAAGTACTACTAGAATAGTTTATAGTAACTGGTACTATAAACAGTAGCCTACTAGTTTCTGAATGTCTAACTAGAATAGGTGTAAAATTGGAATAGATACCAACAACTCAGTCATTCTTGAGACGTGGGACAAAACAGGTCCAGCAAGGGTAACTGCTATTAGGTTTAAAAATAAAAATATTTTCAATTTTAAATGTCATGAGGGATTAATAATAGAATGTATTTAACACAATTTATTAACACAATTATCACCTTCAATTTAATTTTCTCATTATTATACCAAATCTGTTTCTTAATGTCCTCTCACTACATCTAAAACAGTGTGTCCACAGAGAAGGGTTCAATCATTCATATGCAATAAAATCAATTTAAAAAAAATTTTTAATGATGAAAAAGAGCTTGTTTTATCAAAAGCAACACTTAATAATATCTCCTATCAAAG
>NW_015662934.1:173791-209727 GCF_001515625.1 Sinocyclocheilus rhinocerous
GATATTACACAGTCCAAGGTAAAAAAAAAAAAAAGCACATTTTGTTAAAAAAGAGAAAAGTTGGGAGGTTGTATCAAAGCATAGCTCAGTAGCTTAGTACATATAAGATACATAAATGTAGTTTCATTTGTCTGAGTACAAGCTTTTATTTTTTCAATTTTGCACCCTGTTTTGTCCCACTTCTCAAGAATGACTGAACTACTGGATTACTTGCTAGCAGTAAATAATAAAGAACCTAGATGTAGGCTAACATTAAAAGACTAATGGTGAAATAAATAGGCTACATAGAAAAAAAAGCTATAATTTTGAATACAAATGTATAAAACTGTTTGATACCCGATGAAGGCCTGGATAACGGCCGAAACGTCATTTTAATCAAAGTTTTCACCCCTTCAAAAGTGAGTGCTGCACCTTTTTCAATTGATAAAACTGTTTCCATAAAACAAATTAGTACACATAGGTCGAGTTCTGCTTTAATTTGCGTCTTTTGACTGAAACTTTCTGAAGACGGCTAGGATCCTGTAGAGACGCTCGCGCACCGCTCGCTTCGCGCGTGATGAGCAGATTTCCCTTTCTTTCTCTCGCTCCGTTTCTATCTGCATCTATCTCATCGGCGCTGACCATCGAGAGCAATCGCCTCCTATTGATTTATCGACCTGCTCCCACCTCGAGAACGATAAACCGGCCGTCGCGTCGTGAACTGCGTTTTAATGACCTATTTACTGTCCGCGCGCGTAAACATGCTTCGAAACTACGAGTCGGTCGCACAGATGTCACATCACTCCAGTCGTTTACCATGAGAGAACTGAACATGTGCTGGAAGATTATTGCGACATTGAGCTTGGACTGTTTTAAAGGTTCTCCGTCGTCTTCGCACAGGTACGTCATATTTCAGTAACTGTGTCAGTGTTGCGAATTATCTGTATGAAGATGTTTGCATGCATATGCAGGATTCGTGTTGGCGGACTGAACAATGGCATACTATAAATGGGTTGCTATGGCAATGCCTGCTCCGAACATCATCTTTACAGAGATCGTGCGATGTCACTAGAATGCATGATGCATACAAATCTAATGCATGGGCTTAATCTGATATACAGCACAAAACAGAACAATAATGATGTGCTTCAATCATAGATAAGATGGTTTGCTGATCTAGTCTAGTCTGGCTGTTTTAAGGCACTTTTTAGCTTGATCAGGCTGTTATTGCATGCTGTCTTTAACAATAAAATGATGTAGTAGGCTATTCGGTAAACGTAAGATTCATCCTGGGGTCACAGCACTAGGTTATGCAACACTACCTTCCTTTGTGAGCATGTCACATTTCTCCTAAATTGAGAAGGAGTCGGTTCTCAGATTCTACTTTGTCTCAGATGTGTCTCCTAAAAGAAAAGAAAATAGATATACAGTAAAAAAAAAAATAAAAAATACACACAGAATGAGTATAGAGTTGTAGGTGAACATCATAGTTTAGATAAGAATTTGGTCTCTGAAGTATATTGAGGTTCTTGTGATTTTAAAACTAAAGATTTGAGAATGTTTCTTAAATTTACAATTTGAAATTAATACATTTATTTTATTGAAATAAATACATGTATTCCTGATTATGTATTGAAAACACTGACTTAAAAAAAAAATCCAATCAATCAGCATTAGATTTGACTTGAAAATGTAAAAATTAAAGATTAAAGAACATTTCTTAATTTACAATTTCAAATACTTATTCCAGATTTAAATTGCAGTTTGAATTGAATAAATCCATCAACAAGTTTTGAATTGAAAACGTAAAAATTAAAGAATATTTCGATTTTTAAAAATGTTTTATTGAAATTACTTTAAAAGGAGAAATTAAATGACATTTTCAGCGTGGTCTGTTTTTGATGAGAAATAGTAGATTTTAAATCGAATCCTCTTGACGTCTTCAAAAAAAATCCTTAAAAAAGGCAAGGCATTTACATTTTAAAAATATAGCAACTTAAAAAGCTAAGCTATACATGTTTTTGTTCATGTGCATTTTTCTGGCATTTACCAGAGAAACGATTCAAATACTAAATAGATCTCATCCGTCTTTTTTTTTCTTTTCTTCTTTCCCATGGTCCTGCAGGTCATCCACAAAGCTGGGCTCGAGTCAGGCCGCCAGCATGGAGAGCAGTTCTCTGACCGGCAGTCTGTCTCTGAACTCTGATGTTCCTCACTGCCAGTGCTGCATCTCTTACGAGGCCCGGCTGAAGCGTCTCTCCTGCGGCCACCTCTACTGCGACCCCTGCTCCGATCAGATCGTCAACCTGGCTTTTGAGGACATAGAAGGTCTGGCCGAGTATCCCTGCCCAGTGTGCAAAACCCTCCGTCACCTTGGAGGCTTCGCTTCAGCCCACAGCTACCAAAGCATGACCCACTGTTCGCCCTTCGGAAGTCAAAAGCAGCAGCTAGTTGAAGAGAAAGGAGGCCTGTGGGAATGATTGTGTCATTCAAAGGAAATGCTCACCCAAAAATGACTGTAAATGTAAAAGTGCTGAAAATGTACTCACCCCCAGGCCATCCAAGATGTAGATGAGTTTGTTTCTTCATCACAACAGATTTGGAGAAATTTAGCATTACATCGCTTGCTCACCAGTGGATCCTCTGCAGTGAATGGGTGCCGTCAGAATGAGAGTCCAAACAGCTGATAAAAACATCACAGTAATCCACACCACTCCAGTCAATGAATGTCTTGTGAAGTGTTTGTAAGAAACAAGTCTATCATTAAGGTTTTTTTTTGGTTCGCTTCTGGCCAAAATAGTTCATAATTCATAATAATGCTTCCTCCAGTGAAAAAGTCCATCTCCTGCTGTCTCTCACATGAGCTATTTTGGACTGGTTTTGCATGTAAATGGTGCTTGATCTGTGCATATTGATTCAGAAGATGACTTTTTCACTGGAGAAAGCAATGTTATGGATAGAGGACTGGAACTGGAAGCAAAGGTTAGAAGTTAAAAATGTCTTAATGATTAATTTGTTTCTTACAGACATGCAGCTTTTCACTTTACTAGGCATTAATTGATGGAGTGGAGGCATGTGGATTATTTGGTAATTATGATTGTTAATTAATTGTGATAAGCTGTTTGGACTCTCATTCTGACGGCACCCATTCACTGCAGAGGATCCACTGGTAAGCAAGTAATGCTGAATTTCTCTAAATGTGTTGTTATGACGAAACAAACTATGACGAAACAAACTAACCTACATCTTCGATGGCCTGAGGGCGAGTACATTTTCAGCAGATTTTCAGTTTTGGGTTAACTACTCCTTTAATGCAGTGGTTCTCAAATGGAATTGTTTCAAGATCCAGATTTGACATGATTCCTTTATAAGATTACTGTATATAAGCTTACTACTAACTACACACAATTACCAGGACAGATGCATCACTCATTTCCAGGTCGTGACCCACCAGTTGAGATCCACTGTGATTGAGCTTCATATCATGGTTCATTATTCTGAATCTATTATCTGTAAAATGAGAATACAATTTTAAGCGAGACCTGCATCGTAAGCGAATCATTTAATAGGTTTCATATGCTCTTCAGTGCCATAATTGAGGAAAAGTTGATGCTAAGAGTGTTTTACTTCATTACTGGTGGAAGTGATTTAAACAAACTACTGGCTTTCATAGATAGTACATTCAGTTTGTATTCTGTTGTATTTGGTGTTTTTAATGCCAGATGATATATATAGTAGTAAAGCTTACCTGAGTGTGTATTTATTTTTGTAATGCGTGCTGTTGATGTAAACAGTTATTTATTTGGTAATTTACAATTCATGAACTTCTTGTAATGCTTCTTGTAAAGTGCTCATGTTGTAAATATCTATATTTTGATAAGATTCAAGTATGTCAGAACTAATGGGCTCATTTGTCATATATTTTTAATAAGCCAGAATAACAAATGTTAAGAAAACCATCAAAGAGTTGTATTTAGGAGCTATAACGTGTATTTATTTATCTAAAATGTGCCAATAAAGGTTGTTATAAAATAATAAGGAATGAAAAACATGAGAATAGGTAATGATTTGTCCCTGTGGCAGATGCAAGGATGAAAAATACAAAACAACTGGAATCAGTTTTAAGGCACAAGCACTGGGTCATTTCATGACATGCAAGCAATTCTTGTGCAATCAAATACATTTTGATTCAATTCAGTCTTGTGAAATATGTTGATGCAAGATAGTTCAAGTCCATTTCTCCTGCTGATATGAGAGCGAGACAATAGAGTGAAATCTCAACAAGGTACCGTATGTTAATGTTTCCAGCACCTTTTCCCCGTAGGGGAAATAAAAGTAGGACACAAACCTCTGGAGCTACTCTCTCAATTTTAGAACATCACTGTTGTCAGACATTGGTGGCGTAACGCTTTTTGAGGAAGAACATCTCACAAGGACAGATCTGAAGCCGTCTGCTTTGTAACCCACATCACTAAGGAGCTAGAGCTTTCCATCAAACCTAAAAGGAATAGTTCACCTAAAAAATGAGAACGTCACATTTATGTTCTTCCAAATGCTGTTATTTTTTCCTTAGAATATTAAAATGAATTTTTAAGTGAAAAACAACAGCATTGGGATGAGTAAATAATGACAGTTTTCATTTTTGGGTCAACTATTAAAAAGAGAAAGGAAAACTTGAAATCGCATCATATGACCCCTTTAACAGAATGAGCAGTTCTGAACACTAATTTGTAGAAAATCTGTCAGTCTTACAAAAGAAATCCACAGGAAAGGAAAAAACATGTTGAAAGAAGTCCTGGAACTCCACTGATTGAAAACGGAGAGAGTAATGCGCACAAGATAAAAAATATAAAAACGAGAATATAAAATGTCCTTCAGCATGAGCGCTACTTTTTTGTCCTTCCTTATACACAAATGGACTTAACTCTCATCACAAAATGATTTTAAAAACACATCCCCGTTCATTATGATGAAGTAGTAACACTTAAATATCCACTTAAATGGCAGAGGCAGCATTTAAATAATTGTAATATCACTGATGTTGCATCTAGTCTCCATTTCTCTTCTATTTTTGTATTAATACTTAATAGAATACAAAAATGCATAGCACACTTAACAGTATTGTGCCGTTGCTTGTAAATATTAAGAGGCAAGACAGCATTTTGTATTATTTGCATTCAACACGGAGGCTGAAGATTATTTTGTGTCCATCTTGTGGCCGTTCAGGGAACGGCAAAACCTCCTTAGTTGCATTATTAGCATGATAGCAGCCATTTTCCCGCCTTTTTGGTTGAGGAAACACAAATCGCTATTTTACTAGCCTACCATACCATAGAACTACTGCTACATGCACAAACTACTTAAAGCTAAAACTGTTTCTTGATCAACACAGAAGTTATCAAATCAATATTTTGGCATAAACCTCAGACACATAACATTTCACATGCAGACAATTAGGCTACTAGCACTCTCTGCTTCGCTACAGTTTTTCATTTTCATTTAAAGTAATAGTAAATTCTGTTGTTATTTAGTCACCCTCATGTCGTACCAATGTCTTTTTATTTTCTTTCTTCCATGGAACACAAGGTAAGAAAAATGATCACAGTTTCACATGCAAATTACAAGCTTTCAAGCTTCAAAATTAATCATTTTCTGTGAACAAAATCAACTGATTCATTGAAAAGATTAATCTCAATTAATTCACAAATTGCATACTGCTACTTTTAAAAGAAGATTTTTAGTGAATAATGATTAAAATTTTGTTTTATTTTCACACAAAATCATGACTTTAGAAGAAGTAATAAAGGCCTACATTTGGAACAACATGAGGATGAATAAATAAGATTCTTTATTTTTAGTGAACTAGACCATGTAGTTAAATTATCTTATAAAAACAACAGAGGAAGAATTTCATGTTGTAAATCGTTGACGCTTTTTTGCTAGCCTGTTTTATGCTTAACTCTACATACAAAAAAGCCCATGTCAATCTGTGCTTTTTCAAGTGCACATAGATTTCATGTTTCTAGTGGAGTTTCTGCTTTGTACCGTATTGAATTGTTTTAGTAACACAAACACCAGAGGGGGGCGTTTCTTTCCTTCCTAAAGATCAGTGTGAGTTTCCGGGGCGTTTGGGAAGTTTGGCACTAGGGAAGGGAATGTAACGCTGCCCTGATTGCGGCTCTTGGTGGCCGAACAGAAACGTGTGCTTGCCGTTATTCCTCTGCGCAGGCCTGGATGGATCAGATGCCGTCCGCTGGGCTCTGGGAGGGACGGAGGAGTGGGCCGCACCTCGGCTGGGCAGCAGCGGCTGTTGTTGACATGTTCTAGAGGAAGAGGAGAAGAGGAAGGTCCCATTGTTGGCGTTCTGGTTGAGGTTGGAGTCCAGCCGGCGTGGCTCCTGTCGTTTAGTCTGGTTCTCGGGGCGTCTGTGAGAAGCCTGAGCCAGTTTCTCTCGGAGCTGCTGCACTTCCCAGGCCAGCTGATCTAATGGATGCTGACTGCAGGAAGACGTGGGGTGTGAGAAAGCCTACAGGAAGTGGAGAGAGAGACGGATATTATAAAATTGACTTGTTGATTACAAGCCATCAACAACATGAGGATGTTAAATATCATGTTTTCAATAATCAAATATCCATCCATCCATCTTTTCATCCGTTTACTCATTTATCTGTTTAGCCATCTATTTATCTGTTCAGCCATCCATCCATCCTTCCATCTTTTTAGCTGTCCATCTATCCATTCATCTATCTACCTGTTTAGCCATCCACCTGTCTGTCCGTTCATCCATCCGTTTAGCCATCTGTCCATCCATCCATCCATCCATCCATCCATTTATCTTTTTAGCCGTCCTTCCATATACATGTAACTGTTTAGCCATCCATCTGTCTATCCATCCATCCGTTTAGGCATCTATCTATCTATCTATCTATCATCTGTTTAGCCATCCACCTGTCTGTCCGTGCATCCCTCCGTTCAGCCATCTGTCTATCCATCCATCCGTTTATTTATCCATCCATTTATCTTTTTAGCTCTCCTTCCATACAGTACATTCAACTGTTTAGCCATCCATCTGTCTGTCCTTCCATTCATCTGTTTAGCCATCTGTCTATTCATCCATCCATCCATCCGTTTAGGCATCTGTCTATTTATCCATCCATCCATCCATCTTTTTAGCAGTCTATCTATCCTTCCGTCCACCCATCCATCCATCTATTTGTTTAACCATCTATCTGTCCATCCATCCATCCATATATCCATCTATCTATCTATCTATCACCAAAGTGGCTTTCACAGTACATACAAACTTAAATATGTTGCACTAATTCTCCCAGAAAGTGATGATTTCTTTTCTTTTCAAGAAAACTTAGGATGAAAACACAGCTTTGCAATTTGTTTTCACTGTATTTTGATGATTTGCATACATTAAATCTGCAACCTAGTGGAAAAAACCCCATCACAGTGTACCTGAGCGTGTAGTGTGCCCCGTAAATAGCAGCCCCTCCATACTCTGACACAGGGTCCCAAGAGCAGGGGCAGCAGGGGCTCGTATGGGTCGTGGAGGATTGAGGGGTTCTCTGAGGGTTCAGAGAGCGAACAAGCTCGGATGAGACGCTCGAGTCCAGACAGACTCTCAGATGAAGGAGCCCTGCGGTGGCTCTTCCAGTATGAGCCAGAGTTTCCGCTCCTCCAGGGGAGCAGGTTGGAGGGATGGGAGAATGTGCTACGGGACAACAGGAACACAGAGCCTGGCAGTCCATCATTGTGCTGAGAGAGAGAATAAACAGCATTAACACACTCTTTAACAGGCTAATGAAGCGGTACAGTCAGTTGACAGACCAATTAGAAAAATGACCTAATTTTGGCAAAGGTTTATTAGTTGGCCTAATTTTTAAAGAACCTCCCTTTTGATTTCCAGCCATCTAGGGCAGCCCAGAAAACATGAATCAATGATCATTAACTTGACACAAGCAATGCCTGTTAGCTGATAATTAATTTCTCTGTCCTGTACTATCAATTCCCTACTCAATATTGTTCCTCTCTATAAGGCAAGGAGGAAATGAATAGTCATATCTGATGCTTTTACAGTGCAGTTATTACAGGGGCGATCCCTCAGGAGAAACCCGAGATTAAAAGAAGAATTCTAACTAAATATGAAAAGTCTGTCATTGTTTTCTCAGCTTCATGTCATTCTGACCCTGTTTTACTATCTATTATTGTCTTGGATGGTGACTTGTACACTACCATTCAAAAGTTTGGGGTCAGTAAGAAGTATTAATGTTTTTGAAAGAAGTCTCTTAGGCTCACCAAGGCTGCATTTATTTGATAAAATACGGTAAAAACAGCAATATTTCATAATATTCTTTCAATTAAAAAAAATGTTTTCTATTTAAATATGTTTTAAGATGCAATCTATTTCTATGATGCAAAGCTGAATTTTCAGCATCATTACTCCAGTCTTCAGTGTCACATGATCCTTCAGAAATCATTCTAACATGCTGAATTGCTGCTCAAGAAACGTATTATTATCAATGTTGAAAACAGCTGTGCTGCTTAATATTTTGTGGAAACATTGATACATTTTTTCAGGGTTTTTGATGAATAGAGAGTTCAAAAGAAAAGAAAAGCATTAATAGTAATATTGCCTATTTTTTTGGTGCTTTTTGAAGCTTGGCTGCAACTTTTTATGAAAAAAATATAACCTTGTGTTTCACAAAAAAATATAAACAGGATAAGAATGGCATGAGGGTGAATAAATTAAATAAAAGTAAATAAAATGTTTATTTTGGGGTCTCGGATTGCCACTAGTAGGATTCAAACCTATAAACATTTGATTAGCAGCCCAGATCTTTAACCACTGTGCAACATTTCTATTCCTATACAGGATGAATGTATCCTTGCTGAAATGGGACTGTTAGTGTAGTCCTCACAGTACATCAATCTTACCCAGCTGCGGTCCAGGTTGGTGTTGAGGTTTCCGTTGAGGACGGGTGGAGGGCAGGCAGGTTGTGACACAGGTTGGGTGAAGTGGGCTCGTCTCTGACCGCTGTACTGCAGGGCCCAGTCCCACACCGGAGGGAAAGGTGGGTCTACCGGCTCCTCTGGGGCGCCCATGGGCAATTCCCTCAGACCGTTCACTGGGGTGTAGCTCTGGGGAAGATGCTGCAGGGAAACAGTGCAATACAGCACACACTTCAGATCGGTTGTTTTGGCTGGTAAATGAATACATGAATCAGCAAAACTTCCAGACATTATATATATATACTAAGCTTAAATGGATAGTTCACCAAAAAATGAAACATTTCTCTTGAAAAGACTTTGATTAAACCACTCGATTCATATGGATTTGTTTTACTAAGCCTTTATGGCTTGGATTAAGCCAAGTGTTGGTTACCTGGATTTTCAGGTTTCATTACAAATATTAATTTTTTTTGTTTACAAACACTATACAAAGTCTTAAGGGTTTGGAATAGGGCTGCACGATAAATCGCATGCGATATTTAATGCGCATGACATAAAAAGTAGTAAATAATGACAGAAATTAAATTTTTGGGTGAACTATCCCTTTAATAATCAAAAAAGCGTCTAATAAAGCAAAGATAGATGTTTTACTGTAGCAACTGTTTACAAACATTTTCTCATAGCAGTGTTGCCAAGTCCGTGGTTTTCCCGCGGAATTGGGCTACTTTAACACTGTTGCCGCGGGGTTGTTTTTCATGTCCGTGGATTGAAGCGACTCCAATAACATGATATTTTTCCCCTGGAATGTGAATTTTAGCAGGGGAACCCCGCCAAAACACCCAAACCCCCCCCCCGGAACGCGATTTTTAACTGCGGACCCCCTCGAAACGCGATTAGGCTAGTTTTGAGTAGTGATTGGGTGGGTTTTCTTGCGAAAACCTGGCAACCCTGTCTCATAGCTAGGTTCACACCTTTTGCATCACTCAAAGTTTTCTTTCTTCTCAAATTATAAGATAATAACTCTATTAAAAATAGATAATAACTCTAAGATAATAACTGTAATAAATATTGCACGCCCATTTAGTTTCAGTGCCACATGATCCTTCAGAAATCTTTCTAATGTGCTGCTGCTATTTTTGTTGAAACTGTTTTTAAGGATTCTTTGAACATTATAAATGTCTTTTCTGTCACTTTTGCCCAATATAATGCCTCCTTGCTGAACAAAAATATTTAAGTTTTGAATCTTACTGGTAGTTTATGTATTTAAGTAGCTATGCAAAAGGAAGATAACGTACAATTTTATGATGCCTTATTGTAAAATTAACCCCCAAGGCAAAGACATTGCTGCATTAAATACTGTAGCTCTATTGTAGTTTGCAGCTTTTTGTTTGTGTTTTGCGTATACCTGTGAACGGCGACATCTCTCCCTCTGACTGTTGGCCAGGAAGCTGCTGAAGAGTGGAAGGTGCACGCTGTCATGCAGAGCCAGCAGGTAGTCTTCAGTAAGCTGGAAGCGTGCGGGATACTGCGCCCACAGCTGCCATACGCAGTCGAGAAACAGCAGGAACACAGGGGCCTGCCGGAGAGCAAGGTACATCACACAACTCATTTAGAACAGGACTCTTGCTGTCAATTAAAACGGAAACTAAAGCTGAAATGAGAAAATGTTCAGCTAAAGTCAACTAAAACAGCCCATTTAGGCAACAGCTCATCATATGAGCTCACGACCTCACTTGCATGGCCAAAATCACATGCATGCTTTGAGGATAAGGCATCTGAATGCACTTCAACAAGCTTTTTCATTCCAAAAGACAGAATCAAAGGATTTTTTTTTCTTTTCAGTACTAAATAGTATCAACAGAGAATTAAACATATACTTCCACCCATATTGGTGTGCTGCATATTTTTGTGTGTGCAGCGATTATCATTAGCTGTGCAACATGTTTCATCAGTTTGTTTATCTGTAGACATTGTTTCATTGTTATGATGTTTCATAAGGGTTAGTATGTTGAAGGGAAGGTAGAAGACAATGTATAGTATGACACTAGTGTTTGCTGAAAGAACAGATTTTCTGGCTGTGTCCAAAACCTATTGATCTGCCTTTTACTGTAAGTACAAAAGCAGCTGCTTTTTAAGACAGCATCCTGAAAATGGGACTGAAATGTAAGTGATTTTTGATTTGAAAAAACACTACAATACCATTCCAAAGCTTAGGGTCAGTAAGATGTCATTTTTATTAATTAAATTAAAATGAGCAAGAGGGTGGCTAACCGCACACTGATCCACTCAAGACTAAATTTCATTTTCATTAAAATGAGCAAGAGGGTCCACTCAAGACTAAATTTCATTTTCAAATATCCTACTGGCTCTACGCGCCTTTCTATTCATCAAAGAATCCTGAAAAAAAAATGATCACAGTTTTTTTACAAAAATATTAAGCAGCACAGCTGTTTTAAACATTGATAACAATAAGCAGCAAAATTCAGCTTTTCATCACAGGAATAAATTACATCTTAAAATATATAGTAGAACAGTTGCTTTAAATCGTAGTAATATTTAATATTTTTATATTTTTTCTCCCTTTTTTAATGCAGCCTTGGTTCCCCGGATGCATGTTAATTACTTTGGTTTTTAGATTTATATTTTATTTAAAGATTATCTACACAAAAAGTCGTACATACATACGCTAAATACCTGACTGACCATGGTTATCAATAAAACTGCTAAGTCTATAAAACTTAGTAAGTAATTCTAAAACGCAAATAAGCCGCTAAATCCGAACCATCAACTTTTATCGAAAGGTGTCGCTTTAAATGTAGTCGCAGGGGGCGCATGTGACGTAGCACACGCTTCCAATCAATCGTTGGCTTCCACGTTTTTAGGGGTGGAGAGAAAAGAGAGAAAAATATGTGAAAAATGGCTACCGTGCAGTCTGAATCCAAACAACCATTAGAAGAAAAAAACTCATTCCTGAAGTTATTCACTGGTTGTCAAGACACACAGAATATTGATGTATATGGCAGGGCAGCTGCGGGTTACGTGGAGGAAATCAAACGCTTTAGAGGACTGTAAAACGAAATGAGAATTTAAAGAATTGAAGGGCACTGCCAGATGTCGCTGTTTGTTGGTTTATGGGTTAGGAAAAAGAATAAATCACAACTGTGTGGTATGTTTTAACTTCTGCTAAGAGTGTGTCATTAAAAAGAGATGAAATCCTATTGTTACAAACTGCAATCTTATGTAGTTTGAAATGTGATCTCTACAGATTTTTAGAAATGCACTTATGGGACAGATTTCAAGTAGTATCAAGATCGGCATTAAATCGAGTTGCAAGATAAGATAAAGTATATTACTACTATACTAATATACTAATTACTAATACACTACTATTTAAGATAGTAGTATATTTACTTCCATACTGACATTTCTGAAATAACTGATGAGAGTGGCAATATATAGTAAAGATTAGTATGAAAGTTAAAAAAATGGTCACATTTACACTACTGATCAAAAGTTCAGGGTTGATATGATTTTTTTTAAATGTTTTTGAAGTCTCTTCTGTTCACCAAGGCAGCAATTATTTGATAAAAACATTAAAAACAGTAATATTGTGAAATATTATTATAATAAAAAAAAAAACTGTTGAATTTCCACAAAAAAGATTAAGCAGTGCAAATATTGAAAACAGTTGCACTGCTTAATATTTTTGTGGAAACTATAATACTTTTTTGTCACTATTCTTTGATGAATATAAAGTTTAAAAGAGCAACATTAATATAAAATAGAAATCATTTGGAACATTATAAATGCCTTTACTGTCACTTTTGATCAATTTAATACATCCTTGCTAAATAAAAGTATTAATAAAAAAAAATAAAAATCTTATCGACCCGGTGTTGTACACGTAAAGGCCAAAGGTTATATTAATGTCTGATTTTCTCACTGTATTCAGCACAGATTGGATGTGTTTAAACAGTAAAGACACACATGAATCATTATGTGCTAGTAGGGTGCAAAGTTCAGAGTCGGGTCAGATGGCCGTTAATGATCAGTTTGACTAACCTTGGAGAACAACAGTCATGTGACCTCCTCTGAGCAAACAAGCCACCTCTGCAGCTTTTCTCAGACAGCACCTGTAGAGACACAATCACATCAAACACAGCAGGGCAAAGCACACACAGCGGGATACACTGATGAAGGCAACATCAAGCTAAAAATGAAAGTTCAAGTTTAGAGCACTGAATTGTGGGATGCAGTATGCTCTTTTGTACACTGCACATTTTAGCAAATTAAGTGTAGGTAAGATTTGCATGCTTTCCACAGTATACATACTACAGTGCAGAAAAAGTGGGAGTGGTATGTTGGCCAGAAAGCAAACATTGTTAAAAGAGAGAAAACATTTCTACATGATGCATCCAAATATTGTTATATAGTTTAAAAGATCACTATTTATATTCATGCACAAATATACCGAGTATAGTCGAGCCAGCGAGTGCTTTCAAGAGTGGAGAGCCACTTGTCATCAGGTACTGATACAGATGATGAAATATCTGTAGGGCATAGAGACAAAAATACCACATTTTAAAACGAAATACTGGTCAATAGCTACATATAAGCATAATACATAAACATAAATATAAAATCATTTTACATAATAAAATGTAGTTATATCAAACTCCAATAATAAAAAAAAATGCAACGAGTGTCACATTTTAAAACTTAATAACAACAATACTGGTCAAAAGCTACATATAAGCATAATGCATAAACATAAATATAAAATCATTTTACATAATAAAATGTAATTATATCAAACTCCAATAAAAAATAAAAAATGCAACGAGTGTGGCTAATAAATGCAAATATGAATATATGCACATTCTATATAAAATACAATTATATCAACTCCAAAATGCAAAAAAAAAAAAGCAACAAATGTGGCTAATAAATAAATAATATAAATAACTATAAATGTACTAAAAATGCACATTTCACATAATAAAATGTGAAACAACACTAAGAAAACAAAAATGCAACAAATGTGGCTAATAAATAAATATTAATATATAACGCACAATTTACATAACGTTTAATTATAGCAAACAACACATGCATAAACTGTTGAAATTAAACACTTTAATTGTACATATTAAATAGGTCCAAAAATTATTACAACTATTTTATTGCCATATGCTTTTATAATATTTTGATATAATAATTATTATAATAATATTAATATGTTTGCACAGCCCATGTCGGGCCCAATCTCACAATGGCTGAAATTTCGGTCTGCTACTTCCTTATACTCAGAACCAGTTGAAATTTGACAATACAAAAATGCAGCACACTAAAGGAAAATGTGAGAAACAAAAAGCTGGTCAACCATAGTGGGACTGAGCGAGCTGCTGTTTCGGGCCAGTGTGGCTTCAACCACAGGAGGAATGTGAAGCCAGACAAAACAACAAGACTGTATCTCTGTATGACTAAAATGTATCTTTTCAAACAACAGAAGCTCTTGACCTCTGTACACAAAATCTTTAAATCCACACCCAAGTCTCAAAACAGCTGTTGCACAAAAAAAAGTTACAACATTTAACCACAAAAGATAAAAGACATTCCGATTCCAAACATTCCAATTGTTCAAATTCAAAGTACTTCACTCAAAAATGAAAAACATCCATGTAAGTCATACAACAGGTTTGTGTGAAGAACAAACTAGTTTTATGATACTTTTTTAGAGCTGTTGTGTCCACAGGTTTGGAACGACATGGTGTGTATTTTTTATTTTTGGATGAATTATTCCTTTAATATGCCCTGCTAAAAATAGCTTTTTTGGATGCTTAGGTGCTGCTGCACCCATCAAGCTCGCCTGGCCAGCATCTCCAAGTAGAGTTTGTTGGAACAGCAACAACCTGTCTTCCAATTGTTCAAATTCAAAGTACTTCACTCAAAAATGAAAAACATCCATGTAAGTCATACAACAGGTTTGTGTGAAGAACAAACTAGTTTTATGATACTTTTTTAGAGCTGTTTTGTTTTTTGTGGAGCTTGGCAGCATGTGGACGCAATAAGTTCTTACTGAATGGAAAAGAGAAGTGTGTTCAACATTCAGCTCAGCAGTTTCTTTTGTGTCCACAGGTTTGGAACGACATGGTGTGTATTTTTTATTTTTGGATGAATTATTCCTTTAATATGCCCTGCTAAAAATAGCTTTTTTGGATGCTTAGGTGCTGCTGCACCCATCAAGCTCGCCTGGCCAGCATCTCCAAGTAGAGTTTGTTGGAACAGCAACAACCTGTCTGGAAATTTAAGCTGGCTTTTGCACCAGGGTATCATCAGGCCATCAAAAATCAACTAAAATGACCCACCGCCCAGACAAAGAGTCCGGAGTCTGGTGTGAGCCAGCTGGATGTCTGCAGGTGATGGCATTTCCTCTCCCAGATCCACAATCACACACAGCTGCTGTCCGCCGAAGAGCACCAACTCCAGGTTCCTGCAGATCACAGACGACAAGTGCTCCGGTTAGTAACGAATGATCAACTGCTGCTAAGGAACGTCTAACTTATCTAGAAAAAAAGTAATGACAAACCTGATGTCGTCCTTCTCATGGTAGATGTTATTTTGGAAGCTGGCCATTCGTAGTAAGTCACTGCCATGTGGATGTCGCCAGCACCAGCGCTGAGGAAAGTTAAATGACATATGTGACCCTGAAGCACAAAACCAGTCTTAAGTCTCTGGGGTATATTTGTAGCAATAGCCAAAAATACATTGAATGGGTCAAAATTATCAATTTTTCTTTTATGCCAAAAATCATTAGGATATTAAGTAAAGATCATGTTCCATGAAGATATTTTGTAAATTTCCTACCGTAAATATATCCAAACTTAATTTTTGATTAGTAATATGCATTGCTAAGGACTTCATTTGGACAATTTTAAAGGCAATTTTCTCAATATTTAGATTTTTTTGCACCCTCAGATTCCAGATTTTCAAATAGTTGTATCTCGGCCAAATATTGTCCTATCCTAACAAACCATACATCAATGGAAAGCTTATTTATTCATTGGTGTATACATCTACATTTCGAAAAATTGACACTTAAGACTGGTTTTGTGGTCCAGGGTCACATATTATAAATCATAAAATATTCTTCGATATAAAAAAATCTTTTGACATACAGTATTACAAGCTGTGCTGTATTCAGTGCTGTGAAAATGTATTTGCATCCATCTTGATGTCTTCTGTTTTTGCGTCTAATCCATACCAAATACGTTTAGATCTTCAAATGAAATATAAAACTCAGGCAACCCGAGTAAACACAAAATACAGTTTTTAAATGATAATGTTATTTATTGGAGCAAAACAGTTACCCAATACCAACTGATTCATATCTGAAACAATTTAGTATAAAATATACACAAAAACAGAAGAAATTGGGAAAGAGCAAACACTTTTTCACAGCACTGTAATTTACCCAGAAGATGAATATTCGCGCACAAAGCAATTGAATGGCTTCAAAGTACTTAGTGCATCATATGAACTACTCTTATGGTGATTTTATGTCTTTTTAGGAGCTTGACAGACTCGTTTTGCTGCATGGAAAAAATAACAACATGTACTTTGGGAACTGTTACTAACTATTCCTTTAAGCACATAAACAGCATTCACAATACTTGACTTTCGCAATGTGAAATATTTATAAAGGGGATAATTCACCCAAAAATGCTCTAATTCATGTCATTCCAAACCTGTACAACTTTTTCTTCTGTTGAATAAAGAAAGATATTTCAAAGAAAGTAGAAACAGAAGTTCCACAGTAGAAAGAAAGTCTTAGAGGTTTGGAATGACGAGTGAATGATGACATAATTGTAATTTTTGGGTGAACTATCCCTTTAAGTGAAACCGAATATTTTGTGGGAAATAATGTTGTGTAGGAACTGATTTTTTTCCTTAAGGATTTGATTTGCGAGGAGTAGGTTTTGGTGAATTTTGGTAGCTTAGATTAAAAAGTATTTACATTTCAATTATGGTAACAATATAAAAGATAATGAAAACAAAATTAAGGAACATTTCATGCCGTGTTTAAAAGTCTTGTTGTTTTGTAGCGGGATGTCAGAATGAACTCACTGGGATGCGACCCTCGTTAAAGTGGGCAAATGTTTTCTTGAGCTCTGTGTCCAGGACCCTCTGAGGAACCACATTGAATCTGGGCAGACTGTAAGAACACAGGAGGAAAAAACATGTGAATAGTTTCCACATAGAATATGATGGAAGCATCATTCCTCCAGTCTTCAGTGTCACACGATACTTCAGAAATCATTCGAATATGCTGATTTGCTGCTCAAGAAAATTATTATTATCAGCGTTTAAAATTGTTGTGCTGTGCTTAATATTTTTGTGGAATGCATGATGCTTCTTAGGATTTTTTTAGGAAACAGTTTATTTGAAATAGAAATCTTGTGTAATATTATAAATGTGGTTAATGTCACTTTTGTTCAATTTAATGCATCCTTGCTGAACGAAAGTATTCATTTCTTTAAAAAAAAAAAACTTACTGCTCTTAAACATCTTAATAGTATTTGGATAAACATGCAATATGTAACAATATGCACTGTCATATTACTATACAACTGTAACATGTAAATCAGCAAGTGGTGGACAGTTATAATATTGAAATATGGTTATTTTGGTCCAATTTTGTGTGAAATGTCAATGTTACCTTCATTAAAAATTTTTATTTGCATACTGCTAAAATGGCACGAGTAGTATAGTAGCATGATATTTTGAACACACAAAAGGTTATTCATCAGAATGTATGTGTGGGAAAAGCATTTAGCAAACTGTTATGGAACAATGAACATCAGTCGTGTCTAAAGAGCGGAAAGACGTGTTCTAATGTCAAAGCTAAACTGAGCTCAGGAGGTCTGAAAGAGGAGCTCTACCTGGTGGACATCTCAAAGCGGTCATTGACAGAGCTGACCCTCCAGCCGCTGGCACCTGTCCTCTCCAGCTCCTGATCCCATCCCATCGAACACTCGAACCAGTTCATGTTAGGGTCACGCCGCCTGTTGCTTAGGAACTGCTTCATTTCTATAGACAGCATAGAGAAGCATTGAATGTTTGGATTGATTACAAGATCCGGTTTGTGTGCAAAACCTCCTGAGAGCTGCAAACCCAATTTGCTCACTGCAGGGCTCATGGACTGGTGCAATGAACATGCATTGACTACAAACAAACCTTGACAAGGTTGAAATAGGGCTAGAAGGTGACCTGTTTCAGATTACTTTCCATTATTCATCTGGTTACCGGTCACTTTCTCTCTCAGAGACGTGCCTTAGCTCACATTTCCTTCTATGATTCATTTGAATATCTAATATGTGTAGACCACAAAGATAGAAGTGGGTGAAAATAATTATATTCCAATATTCTTCAGCTTTTTGACAATATAAATTAAAATATTTATGTATTTGCTCTGAAATCACTTTTAAAAACATTGTTTTGTTTTTTTAAATGTAACCATTATTTTAGTAGATTCAAAATGTTTAACACAAAAAGTAAAATACAATAATAAAATATATTTTTAAATAATATAAAATAATTATCTAAAATATATATAAAATCATAATTAGCAATGTTTTCCATACTTTTTTTTTCAATAAATGACCACAAGAAAAAAAAGAAGACTCATTTACATTTATGTTCATCCGTGTAATTAAACTTAATTAACAGCAAAAATTACCTACCAATTGTTTACTAAATCTTAATTCATACAAGTACATGAATTTTTAATAATACAATACATTGCCTACTCCTACCTACAGCTATAATACTGATCTAAAACTCATTCCTTCACTTACTGATGCTTCAAAATCAACTGAATAACTGAAAATAGCTGAAATGTAAAAAATTCCTGCTCGTTTGTGCACTGTACTTGAAATTTATATTCTTACCAGTAGCAAACATATCACCAAGCTATCTAGTAAAAAGTGTGTCATCTGGAATATGTCACATTTTAACTACTATATGTGCTAATATCAGATAAACAACTTTAAAAAAACAATCACATATTATTCTAAATTATAAATATTGCAAAAACATCTGCTGGCAACCCTCAAGGAATGTTGTGGAGTCATATGAGATGGTCCTTACTGCAGAACACAAGATGCAGGGGGCGTAGTTGGATCCAGATCCAACTCCTCCCACCTTACATATACCTAAACCTACCTGTCTCCACCCCCTGATCCCTAAACCCACCCATCTCCACCCCTAAACCTACCAATCTCCACCCCCTAGATGTGGATCCAACCACGCCCCCTGGATCTTGTGTTCTGCAGTGAGGGGCTACTGGGTCAACTGAGCAAAATTGGTATCTTCAAGAAAGCAAAACAAACACATCAAATAGATGTCTGGGCGACGTATGTGTGCTATCAAGATTTTTTTCTTCTCACTGTCATGATGGATTTCTGTATTGATTATCAATAGCTCACCAATACTACCCAAAGCAGCATTTTGGAAGGAGAGGATGGTTCCAGGTTTCAGTGGCTGGTAGGTCTTAGCAATGGTGTACGTGATCTGAAAGCAAGTTGAAATAGAGTGGCAGTCATTAGTATGATGATCAAAGGCTTGAAACATACTCTACAATAATGTATTGTAAAAGCAAATACTTCAAACTTAAAGTCAGCAGTTTGGCTGGTTAGCATGGCCTCATTAGGGCCTCATGGTTTAAAAAAAACATCTTTCTCCACTGATGGCCATTCAAAAATAGCCATGTTTTCTGATAAAATAAATGTTTTCTAAAATATAATATAAGAATAGTAGAAATTTTGCCCGTATACAATTCAGTTTGGCTCTTAAAAGCATGAAATTAACATCTATATTTCCTGTCTCATGACTTTGGAGTCACAGCATATTGGCAAAAAATACACATCTGCATTTGCACACTTGCGCAAGTACACTATCATACAAAAGTTTGGAGTTTTAAAGGAATGAATTCTTTTATTCAGCAAGGGTGCATTAAATCGAAAAGTGGCAGTAAAGATGTTTATAAAGTTCCAAGAGATTCCTACTTCAAATAAAAGCTGTTCTTTTGAACTTTCTATTCATCAACAAATCCTCAAAAATAATGTATCACATTTCCCCCCAAAACATTAATCAGCACAGCTGTTCAACATTGAAAATAATAAATAATTCTGGAGCAGCAGTCAGAGCAGAAATCAGAATGTTTTCTGAAGGATCGTGTGACACTGAAGACTGGAGTAATGATGCTGAAAATGCAGCTTTCCATTACAGGAATGAATTACATTTTAAAATATATTAAAATTGAAAACAGTTATTTTGAATTGCAATAATATTTCACTGTATTTACCATGTACACTACCGGTCAAAAGTTTGTGATTAGAACTATTTTTAATGTTTTTTTAAAGGAGTTTCTTATGCTCATCAAGGCTGCATTTATTTGATCAAAAATACAGGAAAAAATGTAATATTGTGAAATATTTTTATGATGTAAAATAACGTTTTTCTATTTGAATATACATTAAAATCTAATTTATTCCTGTGATGCAAAGCTGAATTTTCAGCATCATTACTCCAGTCTTCAGTGTCACATGATCCTTCAGGAATCATTCCAATATGCTGATTTATAAAAAGTTAAAAAGAACAGTGATTATTCAAAATAGAAATTTTGTGTTAAAATATACACTACTATTCAAAAGTCTGGGGTCAGTAATTTTTTTCTTTTTTTTTAGATTTATATTTTTAATTAATGCTCTTCTTTTTAACTTTTTATTCATCAAATTATCCTGAAAAAAAGTATCACAGGTTCCAAAAAAATATTAAGCAGCGCAACTGTTGCCAACATTGATAATTCTAATAATAAATCAGCATATTAGAATGATTTCTGAAGGATCATGTGACACTGAAGACTGGAGTAATGGCTGATGGAAATTCAGCTTTGCATCACAGGAATAAATTATATTTTAAAGGATATTAAAATAGAAACCATTATTTTATATTTTAATAACATTTTGCAAGATTACTGTTTTTTTTCTATATTTTTAATCAAATAAATGCAGCCTGGATGAGCATAAGAGACTTATTTAAAAAACATTACAAGTCTTACTGATCCCAAACTTTTCAACGGCAGTGTATTGATCAAATAAATGCAGCCTTGCGGAGCATGAGAGACTTTCCTTATATTTTTATATGAAGACAAACCTCCACAGCTTGAGTATCAGGCGTGAGTCTGTCAAACAGAAAGCAGAGGACACGCATGTCTCGGCAGTACAACACCAGCTCCTCGGGGGTGAATTTTAGAGAGCAGGTAGGGGTCACTAGTTTGGTGCGAGATGGTCCCACTACAACACACATTTATATGCATTAAAACATGGCCTGGACATATTCTTTATAGGTTTCATAAAAATATGTATCCATTTATCTGCCTCACCTGCCACGACTTTATCAATGGAGGCGAGAGCTACGTCATGATCTCCGAGCAGCACAGGATCTGCGTTATCCTGAATAAAGAGAAAAGAAGCCATCAAGATAAACACGTCTGCAAAGCATGTCACACTAGACTGCCAGAGACTTTCTAAACTTCAGCTGGCCAAAAGCGCTTCACGGTCCACAGTAAGGCTCAACTTTACCCAGAAAAACATCTCAGCAATCTGTGGCACTCACGTCAGGTTTCTGGCTGTCCTGAGGCACGAAGGCCACTCTGAAATGAGTGCAGAACAGAGTCCCAGACAACCAGCCTCCTCCTTCTTTAGCCGACAGCTTCTTCCTCACCAGCACGGCTCGCTGTAGCACACACTCTCCTGCAAAAACAAATCACACATGATGAAAAAGACATGCCTTTAGTGACTTTTAGTCCATGTCTGTTAGTTTGGAGGTCATCTATATGCTAGTATTATGCTAAAAGTGTACTATAGCGATAGGAAAATGTGTGATCTGTGGAAGGAATGACACAAACATCTGGCTTTTAATTCAAAGGGAAACTTTAAAGTCTCTGTATGCTATAACGGTCACATATATAAAGGACATGCGGTATTTTAAAAACAGACTGAGGGATATTATGATTCAGTTGACATAGAACTCACACAATCATAAAAAGTGAAGGCAAAGGACAGAATTGAATGTCGGTAGAGCCCCTTAAACCCAGGCATGAACACGCTCTCACACACGTGAACTGAGTTGGGCTGCTCTTATGGCTCTTGTGGTCACTTTTCAAAGGCGAGTTTCTTCATTTTATGACTCTCAAGGGTGCGTTGGATCTCGAAGCTCATTCCTGAGGCATCATGGGATGCAGATGTCAGAGAGAACCGAGAGATTGGACCGTCACGGTGATTACTGTGCTATTAGAAAAACAGAGCTCTTTGGACTGACTGGACAGTTTCATGAACAGTGAAAATGTACTTAATTCCACAAGGTTTATAGCTGTTTCAGTGTTCTTCTTTTTAATTAAAACTAAAATGATTCAAAATTGCTGTCAGTAATCAGAATAAAGCTAAAATATAATAAAATAAAATATAATAAATATTGAATAAAAACCTAAAAATTAGAAACGTTGCCTTGGTAAGTTACTGAAATAACTAGTACTAAATGAAATAAACAAGTACTAAAATTGCTCAAATTAAAACTATACAGAAACACACACAAAAAAATAAATAAATGACTAAAACTAAAATTTAAAAATAAAAGCTCATTCAAACAGCAATAAATAGATACTATAATCAAAATAGATTATTTTCATTTTAGCGTAGAAAAACATGCAACTTATTCTGGACAAATATTCAATGAAGATAATACAAGTTTGTGTGATAGATGGCTGATATGCATTTAAAGTGTTTGACAGCTTATCCTAAATACCTTATGGGGCCTGTAAATTGTATAAATACATTTATAGTCAGTAAGTTAATTGTTATACATGTCAAATATTTAAATAATACTGAATCAGTTTAGTTTGCCAAAATCATTTTTTCTAAAAATTTATCTCAAAATAAAACTCTTTCAGTCATAATGAATAACACGAATCCATTTCACCCGGCTTGTGTTGAGTTTCATTGAGTTGCTGCTTTGCTAATTTGAACCACATGTACAGTTTGATTTGTTTTTGTCAACATTTGTTTTCTATTAAACTTCACTTTCAGGCAAGAGTAGCGTGCGCTACCAGAGTTATGCCATGTTGGTCCAACCTCTCCGGGTCACATCAGCCGGTTTGTTCCAGGTTTTATGCTACTGCATGACGTCATGTGAATAAGCAACCATGAAGCAAGGTCACATCTCGCATTCCCAATGATAACGGAGCAAAACATCAATCTTATTATTTCATAAACTTGCGGTTAAGACACTCCCAGCTAGGTTTTACTAGGTAACAGTGAACTTAAACCAGTAAGACAAAGAAGGCCTAACAGCTTAAACCACTTCAAAAAGTGCTGTCAGTGACACAGAAAATGTCTTTACTTTTTGATATGACACAATTGGGCTTTTAGAGAAATTGGACAGCCCTGGGCTTATGAACAGCAAAATTGCCAAAACTGCCAAAAAAACTAATTCCTTTCTTTTTACCCACCCCACAACACAAATAACAACTCCTCTATATAACAATTAAACAATGAACAGCATCTGGGGTATGTTTAAAACTGCATACTACCACACTACTGTTGCAGTATGCATCATGCACAATGTGATTTTTCTGTATGCATCTGACAAAACGTGCAGCATACAACCAAAACATGCCACAAAAATACTGTATCACACAATGCAAATGCAAACTGGTTTAAAAACCGCAAAATTCCTCTGATTCGGTTTCTGAGATGCTAACTGGATGCCATTCTCTCAATTCACCTTGAAACATAATGAGGTCATGTGACAACAACACAGTGTACTACACGTGTGAATAATTTATCATTGCATATGACATACATTCTTTTAAATAGCAGGCTGTCAGCAGTGTATACAGTATAATCTACTCTTTCAAACTCCTCTGACCTGTTGACCTCCAGGGACCGATTCAGTTTCCGCTGCCCTGCGTCGGAGGGTTATCTGAGATTGTGCGGATGGAGGTAGAGTCTTACACATGACTGTACTGACCATGAGAGCATGTGTGTGTCAACGGATCTCTGCAATGTGAGCCCTGTGACCCTGAATGGTTAAACGGAGTTTGTCGCTCCATATTAAAACCACTGTGAATGGATGAGACTTGTGGCACATGATATCTTAGACATCTAGGATTCAAATGAATGAAGATCCCACAACAGAAGAAGTCATGACATGTGCTGCCTCAGACTGCTATTCAGCCAATAATATTATGTTTGCTGTCTACACGGCCTATAAATTACTACTGTATTTATGTCTATATTGTACTGGTGTGTACATTAGTGTAAAGATCTATGAAAGAAGTCTCTTCTGCTCACCAAGGCTGTATTTATTTGCTTAAAAATGCAGTAAAAACAGTAATAATGTGAAATATTATTAAAATTTTTAAGAACTGTTTTCTATTTAAAAATATTTTAACGTAATTTATTCCTGACTTTTCAGCATCATTATTCCAGCCTTCAGAAATCATTCTAATATGCTGATTTGCTGCTCAAGAAACATTTTGTATTATCATCAATGTTGAAAACAGTCGTGCTGCTTAATATTTTTGTGGAAACTATGATACAGGATTTTTTTTATGAATATGAAGTTTAAATAAAATTATTATTAAAATTTAATAAAAAATATTATAAATGTCTTTACTGTTACTTCTGTTTGAATTAATGCATCCTTGCCAAATAAAAGTATTAATTCCTTAAAATAAAAAAAACCTTACTGACACCCAAACTTTTGAAAAATAGTGCATGCTGTTCAAAATGAAAACAAAAGTAATTAATATTTTTATCACTAACGGTAGCTTTGCAGGTATCAATAAACAAATTTCGTAACAAAAGTGCTTTTACACATCCAATAAAAAAACAAATCTGAGAAAAAAAAGTTCTGAAAAAAAAAAAAGTGTTGCAATAGCTTTTAGATATTTTACAGGAATAAAACATTTTTGGGGCCATTATTTTAAGTGTCCTTGAGAATTTGATTGAATTCACAAATGTAAACAGTGAAAAGTAAAAACAGACAGGTGTGTGTGTTTAGTGTCCAAACAGAGACTATGCAAGCTGAATATCAACAAAGACCGAGCTGTGTGTGAGAAGCGTTGAGGTGAGCAGCTCTATTAAAGGTGGGGTAAGCGATTTTTCAAAAACGCTTTAGAAAACTGATTCAGGCCGACTAGCAAAACAAACTTGTAGCCAATCAGCAGTAAGGGGCGTGTCTACTCTCCTCCTACGTGGAGGAGAGAGCGTTCAGTGCACAGTACGGACATTAGCGAGCTGAGCGACAGAAAGAAAGAGATGGCGGATAAAAAACAAAAGAGGAAAACGTCTGCGGAACAAAAGAAGGCTTAAGGCAATAAGGCAAGAAGCAGGACCCGTGTAAATATCGGATCAGCTTTCCAGCGCTGGAGAGAACTCAAGGAGCGTAAGGCCTGCGATCGGACGCCGAGGTTGCTTTGTTTCTTCTCGATAGGTGAGTAACACCGTGTCTGCACTGCAGCAGCTAAAGTCTAGTACACTGAACCCGACAAAGCGACCATTGAAAATCATTTGAAATTTGTTTCAATACGTCATGAATAGAACGCAGCAGCAGTTTTCTGTCGGGGATTTGTCGTGTCGTGTCGTGTCGTGCCGCGCCGCGTCCAGTGTAGACCATAGATATGTATATATATCTCTGGTGTAGACAGCATCACTGATTATAATGAGTTCTATAGTATTTTGTCGCGCCGCGCCACTCGCATCCGGTGTGGACACAGTGTAACATTGGTTTTGCTTTGTTTCACAGAACTAATCGTTGCCTGGGTAGCTTACGTATGTGTGGGGCGGAGCTATCAAAATAGGGGCGAGAAACTTTTGGGGTAGGGGCGTGTTTGTTTTGGTGATTTCAAATGTCAACATTGGCTACCAGAAATCGCTTACCCCACCTTTAAATGTTGACGTGGTGGGAAACGCTCTGTGCTCCCAAAGCGCTGCTGAGCGTAAGCGCTGATATGAAGTGTTACAGATTAGGTTGTTCGGGTCGGACTCACAGCCTGCCAACATTCCTGAGTAAAGCTGCTGCTTAAACACACTGCTGACGCTGAGATTGTGGTGAGGGGCTACTGGGCTTCAACACACACTCTGCACACTGAGCCATTGTTTTCTGAGGCCATTCACACCCACAGAGGCAGACGGACCACAGCCATCCAGACCTGGTCTTTTCCTGTCGGAGATCAACTACCTGAAAGCAGCGCCGCTATTAACGTGACTACTTATTTCAGAAGGTTTTCAAAACAGTGTAGCTTTTCCGACACACTCTCATCACACTCTCTTAGAATAGTCCCCTCTCTCAAATGGCATTAGGAAGTCTGATTCATTTCAGGGAATCATTTGATTCTGACAATTTGTTTGTGAAATAATTAAATTCAATAAACTGATTCAACAATACGATTTGCAGATTCATGAATCACTAAATTTTCACACGTTAAATCCCTAAATGTAATTTTACTTATAATTTTTTGTAGCAAAAATACATTTTTAGTCACTATGCTTTTTAATGTTTTTTAGTTTAATAAAAGTATTGTAGTTCATAATTTTTTTTTTGTAAATTTGCATTTACTAACTATGAAACTGTAGTTTGACAAGCTCCAAACTATACATAATTAAAAGTAGTTTCATCAACATGGTTCCTGACAGAACTACTTCAACTTACACTACTGTTGTACTGTTTTTTGTCTTGTTTTTTGTAGAAATTAATACTTTTATTCATCAAGGATACATTAAATTGATCAAAAGTGACAGTAAGGAAATGTATAATGTTACAAAAAAAGGCTATTTCAAATATATACTGTTCTTTTGAATATATTATTTATCAAAGAATTCTGGATTTCCATGAAAATATGAAGCAGCACAACTGTTTTCAGCATTGATAATAATCAGAAATGTTTCTTGAGCAGCAAATCAGCATATTAAAATGATTTTCGAAGGATCATGTGACACTGAAGACTGGAGTAATGATGATGAAAATTCAGCTTTGTATCACAGGAATAATTAACATTTTAAAATATATTCAAATAGAAAACAGTTTAATAATATTTAATAATAGTATTTTTGATCAAATAAATGCAGCCTTGGTAAGCAGAAAAGCATTGAAGGGATAGTTCACCCAAAAATGAAAATTTGATGTTTATCCGCTTACCCCCAGGGCATCCAAGATGTAGGTGTTTTTGTTTCTTCAGTAGAACACAAACGAAGATTTTTAACTCAAACCGTCGCAGTCTGTCAGTCTTATAATGGCAGTCAATGGGCTCCACGGTTTTGAGAGTAAAAAAAATATACACAAACAAAACCAAATTAAACCCTGCGGCTCGTGATGATACATTGAGGTCTTAAGACATGAAACGATCGGTCTGTGCAAGAAACTGAACAGTATTTATATCATTTTTTACCTCTGATCCACCGCAATGTCTGAGCGCGTTCACAACATCCGCCGCGTGACGTCAAATAAATATGGTTGGGCAAAAAATTCCACATTGTCTGATGATATATCAAAATCGTCTTCCATTGTGATGACCTGTACTTCTAAATATCTTTAGATCATCGTAGTGCCAGTGAACACATCCGCAATCTCTCTGCACTGTGTAAATAATGAGTGAAAAATGGTAAAAAATGATATAAATACTGTTCAGTTTCTTGCACAGACCGATCGTTTCATGTCTTAAGACCTCAATGTATCGTCACGAGCCGCAGGGTTTAATTTGGTTTTGTCTGTGTATGTTTTTTTTTTACTCTCGAAGCCGTGGAGCCCATGCATTGACTGCCATTATATGACTAAAAGACTGCAACGGTTTGAGTTAAAAATCTTCGTTTGTGTTCTACTGAAGAAACAAAGACACCTACATCTTGGATTCCCTGGGGGTAAGCAGATAAACATCCAATTTTCATTTTTATTTTTGGGTGAACTATCCCTTTAAAAACATAAATAAATAAATAAAAATTCCCCAAACTTTTGAACGGTAGTGTAATTAATTAATTAACGGTAGGATAACAGGGGAAATCCTGTTATAAATGTTAATATATTATAAAAATAAGCTTGCATTGTGAGATTTACCTGGTAAACAGCAGAGGCCAAGCACATCTCTCCCACGTGCATGAAGGCTACTGTGGCTCATCATCCTCTCCTGTAGAAACACAGAGAGATAATAAACAAATGAAGGTTGTCATATAGTATGGTAAAATTAATAGGGGTTATATGTGCAACAAACTTCTGCATTCTTTATATCAGGTCATGCCATTTCTGGTCCAGGTCTTTTCTAAGTGCTTCGTTAAATATAGAGTTGTTTTACTCAAGATGCCTTCAAAAAAGATACAAAAGATTATCATAACTGACGCAAATTGATATCTAAAAGTTTATATCTTCTTCTCCATAACATTGGGATATTAAAATTGAGTAAAATGCCAGCAAAAAGAATGACTAGCCAGTTTAGCAGATTACCATAAAAGTCCATAGATATCGCCATTAGTTCATATATTGCTGTTAATACTTTCTTCAACAAGCGGATGCAATGAGACTGGTTTTCCTGTTTGGTCAGGTGATGTTCAACATATGCATTATGCACAAACAATTTATGCGTTTCAAAAATTACTAAAAATATTTAAAAACAGGAAGTTCAGACTCATACTAACATATTAAGAAGACACTGGTTAATGCTAAAAATCTCAAAATATTGAACAATTCATTAGTCTGGCTGATGCACGCTATGCAAATTTGCCTTCTGATACAGTGACAGGATGAGAAATGAGGCCTAAATTGATATGCACTGATCAGAATAGTGGTTTGAAAGCACCTCCTGGCACTATATTTAAATTGCATTCATCTCTAAACAGACTTTCAGGTTTCATTTCCCACAGTGCAACTGAACCACACAAGTAGGTTAAAATTGAACACGCTGATATTATCAACCCATTTATAACAAAGCGTCTTTCATTTGCGAGTCACTACTGGGTAGAACAGAAGTCTAACAGGGATGACATACTTCCAGAGGTCTGAACCCACAGAACTAATACACCTCAATGGAGAAAGAGCTTCAGCATCTCTGTAACTTTTCAATATAGGGAGTTTGAACCAGAAGCATCTGGCTGCATCATGCAGATAATAACTGCAGTTATTTAGACATTCAGAGTTTGATTAAACCAAAAGAGAACAAAAGAGTTAAAGAAATGTTGCACTGCCAACATAAGCACCATTTGAGAACTTGTTAGCTAATCCCTAATATTAAACAGCCTTGATATTGGATTATATTAAAGGGGTCATATGATGCGATTTCAAGTTTTCCTTTCTCTATGGAGTGTTACAAGCTGATTGTGCATAGATAAGATCCCTGAAGTTGCAAAGAGCATCATATGACCCCTTAAATACAAACACCATCCCCCCAAACCTGCAAAAAAATATAAAATAAATTAATTAATTAATTAAAATAAATAACATTTAAATAAATAAAGAAAAATGTCAAATTAAAATAAACAAACAAATAAATATTTTTATTATTTAAATTCTCCTACTGAGAATTTGCGTGCTAATCACTAACACGAAAAAGCTTTGATACTGGATTATATTAATATAAACACCGTCCCCCCTAAACCTGCAAAAAAAAAAAAACATTACAATTGAAATAAATACATAAAAAACTTTAAATTAATTCATTAATTACAATAAAGTTTAATTAAAAGTTAAATAAAATGTAATTAAATAAAATAAAAAATAAAGTAAATCAATTTCAAGATAACTTTGTATATGATGCTATAATATTATTTTTGGCAATACTGCATATCAACCATGTATAAAATTATTTACTGCTTGCTCATTAGTTTCAGTTTTGTGTAAATTTAGTCGCAAAATACTAGACTCTAAAAGGCAGCCAGAATAAAATCCACCAGAACAAGAACAACAAAAGTGTTTTATTATGGTTTCCTTTGAAGGAAGGCTGGTGTTCCGGCCAAGACCTGAAGGAAAACAACAACAAAGTGTTTCTAAACAGAGGCTCCATTTAAAAATTTAACTAGGACAGGAATAAATGCGTGCACAAGTGTTAGTTTGTTTGTTTTCAGGCTTAAGCTTTTAAATGGTCACTTTTATCACTCTGTGATCAGAAACAGTGTGTTCTAAACAAGCAAACACACTCTTGCATTTATGGGCATTTAAAATTCCACCCTGCAGTATTCCTAAACTAATATAGATCGACAGTACAGAGAGGAGTCATTAAGCATTCAAAGCCCAGGAAACTGGACTGCTTAACATCTCTGAGAAAGTGAATACATGTGCAATAAGTGCAGGACAGATAAATGAAAGGGGAAAAAAAACCTCAGTAGCACATTTTTTGCTGAGGGTTCAGTTCTTCGAGTCACATGCTCGCCACCGCTATTGTGTAATCTCTCTTTCATTGCCTCTTTCTTCACCATTAAACACATCCCTCCCTCCTTCCTCTCAGCTTCTGAGGGCAGAGGCAGCCAAGACTCATTGCAGTTTCCATTGCTCATGGCTTTCCCTGGTTTCTGTGGCCAGAGAATGCAGCTGAGGGAACATACAGGCCTCCTCTCCCCCGAAGCAGACAGGCCAGACTCGCAGAAACAAGACGGCCAATGGGAATGCACTGTGCCACCACATAAACCTCACACTGTTAAGTTTATTAGTCATCGCCTAGAGGCACAATAAGCCTTTGTGCGGAGCATCAATCTACAGCTAAATGAGGCAACTAGAGGCCTGGTGGGACGCTTAAACCTAGCGCTTTATAGAGCCAAGCTATTGTTCGGCAGCTCGCTATTTTCTTCGCGTGCATCTCTCTGCTGCAGAGAAATGTCAACAAACGGGAACAATGCATCCATTTCTATAAAGTATTTTCTCTGTATGTCAGTTCAGATGGTTAAAAATAGCACCTTTGTTCTCAAACTAACATACCTGAAATGAAAAAGCATTCTCGTCTAGCCGTGACGCTGCCTTTCCTGGGCTTTATTTCCCAAATTAAACAGCTATCATCATTCCTTAGTGCAAAAGGGGGGGAAAAAAATCTATATTACAACAAGGGTTATTGTGGTTAACTAAAACTAAAACCAAAATAATTAAAATAAAATTTTCCGTTACTTGGAATAAAATTAACGTTATATGAAATAAAGTAGTAATAAAAAAGTAACTTATTTTAGCTAGTTTTCAAGGCAACATTTTTCATTTTCATTTAGATTCACTTGATGTACTAAAATAAATCAATAAAAACTAAACAGACATACTAAAAAAAACAAATAAAAATGACAAAAACACAAATAAAATGACAAAACGGTTAAATGAAAATGAAAATAGAAACTTAAAAAACTAATGTAAAATATTATCAGTGTTATTTTAGTATCATTCATATACTATTATTGTTATTGTCAATATTTTGAATTAGATTTTTTTTCACTTTAATTTTAGTTTGTGTTTTGGTTATTATTCAGGGTTTCTGCAGACATGAACAAGTTAAATTTAAGACTTTTTAAGACCTTTTTAATACCACCTTATGAAATTTAAGACCTAAACCTGTAATGGAAATACACATTTTATTGCATACATATATGTAATATTTAATGTGTATAAATTAAAAAGAAAACAAAATATCATTGCTGTAATAAATGATAGTTATTACTACGATATACAGTGAACTTCCTGTTATTGTTCTTTTTTTAAACATGTCTATATAGTATTTATTCATTTTTATTTAATATTTCTACTTTATTTTGTTTGAGATATTTTAATACTTTAAGTTAAAGTAAAAAAATTTGAATTTTTTTAATTTTTAGTTTTTTTTTTTTCTTTTGGTTAAATGCTAATCCTAATCCCAATAATTAAAATAACACTGATTAGCCTACTACTGCTCATATTTAAAGATCTGTAGCGCTAAATAATACACATTGGCACGTACCTCATCCTGCACCACTAGTACTACAAATTTGATAAATCGCAATTAAATATTTTCGCTTGGAGGGTGATAAATCAAGTCCAAAACAGGACCTGAGCCATATCTAGAGACCTTAGGCCAGCAAGAAACCCAGAACACCCTAGCAACACACTAAAAACCCACTCAGAACACATTAACAACCACACACACTGTAAAAAATGATTGTGATTTTAACAGTAAAAGACTGTAAAAATGCTACAGTAAAAACCTGTTAACTGGTTAACATTAAGTTTCCATACTATATACGGAGAATACATATAATTACATTTGATGTAATTTTACAGTAAAATACTGTTAAAAATACGGTTTTGGAAGTGAAAAATAAAAATTTATTGTATAATTTACAGTGAAAAAACTTAAATTGACACTCCCAGAATTCCTTGCATGACACTTCATATTTGATGTTTTTTTGTTGAAATAACATGTTTCTTCTTTTTGTTGTGTTTCTTATCAGTTGTGTACATTAGGGTTTAATCTTACATCTAATGTTGTTAAATTAATGTTTATTACATTATTTCAGTATCATGTGTGTCACCATGATGGGGTTTAGTGTTTGTGTGAATGACACTGTGTGCACCTTCTATATATAAGTATTGCCCTCCTCAGCTCATAGAAAAGCTGTTTGTGATGAGCTTTGGTTCATCACGTGACTTTCTCATCACCACCAGTTTTTGGTGGTTATCAGTGCATTACAATGGTTCAAATCAGATATTAACACTTCAGTATGTTGGTTTATTAACATTACATCAATTAATAAAATACAGTATTTTATTGTGAATTTAAGTTAAGTCTGTAAAACCTAAAATGTTGCTACCATATTTTTTACGGTGAAGTTCTGGCAACCACAGCTGCCGGTATTTTACCGTAAATGTCACAGATTTTTTTTTACAGTGCAGCAACACCACAATACCCTAGAACTGCGGCAGTGATTTAGGATTGGCAAGCATCACTCTCTACAAAACTGTTTTGCAAAACTAATCTAGTTTTATATAGATTCATATGCACAAACCACCACTGTTCCAGCTGTTTTTGTCATATAAATCTTACTCAGTGTCGTCATTCTCTTTATGGAGCTTATTAAGAAACCCACATCTCAAAAAAAGCAGTGCAGGGAAAGCTCCAAGGTCAATTAGAGGGTGTGTCGCAGTCTTGTTTATGTCATGCATCGTCTTTTTAAATAATTTAAAGTCAAAACAAACCTTCAGCAAATCCCTTATTTAAACAACCACTCATCTCGCACCGAAACCAGATGACGCCGTTCACTTCAATAACATAAACGCAAGTAATTACATACGCCACATGGCATATTCCACTCCAACCAAACAAGCAACAATGAATGAGATATCCCTGAGCTCTACAGCAGTATATTTGCATTTACAGTGTGAAGTCTGACCCATGGGGGAAGCGGCGAGTCATATTTTAGTTTTATTTTTTAAACTATCGACATTCCAGACGAGCTGATCCCAAGACTCCCATTTGAAGAGTCTGAAACGTCACATGTCAGCTATGAAAATCTCTGTTATGACTGAGTGACTGGTTTGAACTGGCTTAATGAGTTTTAAATGAAAAAGCCAATGTGGTAAAGTCTCGCCACAACTGCTACATTCACAATTCCTTCTCCATCTGTTCATTTACAGCACTGGATCAAAATATAGGTGGCCCCATTCTCAAATTCACCAGCTTGGGTGGCCTCCATCCACACAATCTACACAATTGGATTCATTTTCTAAGCAGGGAAGAGTCACGTCTGACACTTCAGCAATACTGATTCCCCACCTCCACACCTAGCGAGTTCTGGGTAGGCTGTTCCCATGGCAACAGCCAGATGTCGTGCACATCGGGGCCTCCACACTCTCCAGAATCCGCGGGTGGAGGCATCTGCTAGCGTTTTTCCCCCCCGAGGCAGCTTAAAATAGCCAGGGAAGAAAAGGCATGCAGTAGAGGTGAGCAATAGCAGATTATAGCTCAAGAAAGTAGAGGATTTGCTCTCCCATAAATAAAATTTGTCATCATTTACTCATGCTCTCGTCATTCAAACAAATATATTATTTTCTTTCTTGCATGAAACACAAAGATGATTTTAGGAGGAATGTCCGATCAGCTCTTTTCCAACAAAAACAAACAAACAAAAAAATAAATAGTGAAAGGTAATTTATGCTGTCAATCTCCTAAACAAATAAAAAATGAATAATTTAAATAATCAAACATTTTTTTTAAAGCATTGAGTGTAAAACAAATGTTCTTTTCTATACAACCAAAGGGGATTGCAATTTATACTCTCAATCCTCAAAATAAATAAATTAACCAATTAAAAAATTAAATTATAATGCGTTATTTATATGAAATAAATATTTAATATTACAATACATCAAAACATATTTATGTCTCCAAGCATGCTTTATGAATGACTAAAAAAACATAAAATAAAAATACACTCACCACACCCTATGAGATAAAAAAATACACAAAAAGAAAAATGAAACTGAATTCCCATCTGAGAATCCAATAAAGGAGGCTCTGTTATTCCAACATATTTAGGCTTTATCATTTTTAAGTAACAAATACTCTATGCCAGACATTCCTTGCCCACTAAAGCAGATTTATGCTTTCTTATTCCTTTGAGTTTTTGATTATTATATTTTTTTCCTAAATGGAAAAACTGACTCCTCAACCACAGATTGTCGACTATTCCATTTAAATAGTTTCTGGTGAAATGAAATTATGTGAATGTAGTTTCCAAATACAATAATGTGAGAGTTATGGAAGATAGAGTATAGAACAGAAAAGTATATTCCATCATTCTCACAGCATCTGAAAAATACTAAGCACTGATGTAGTTCAGGTCCAAAAACCAGCTAACCTGAGCTCAAATTCATATGCCAGACAACATAAATCATTCTTAGAAAAAGTTTTAAACTATTTTTTAATGGAAAACTGACTCCCACCACAATTGCAGATCTGCAATTTACCTATTTCTGGTAAAAAGATGATGCATTTAATGGATGCAGTTTTCCTGGGAAAGTGACTAGTAACATTTGCATGAAAGTTGCACAAACATTTACTCATCTGTTATAAACTTACTGACAGATGAAATACATAAAATTCACATGGGCGTGTTTGAAACCTTCTCAAAATCGTGCTTACTTTAATATGAATTACAGTGTTTATATTATACTTAGACGACACAGAAATTAGAAAACAATGATAAGCTTCTAAATAAATGTTGGATATTTATATTATTATTTAAGCTTACCTTCATGTCCGGAACCATCTGTCTCACTTTAAAGGTGGTTTTGGACCCTGTCAACATGATTTCAACCTAAAACAGCTCCGGACTAACAGGATAAAAGGTGTATTTGAAAGAGGTTTGACGGTTTGATCATGTCCATGTTACTGAAATCGGATGGTCCGCGTCCAGTCTGCATCACTAAAGCGCTTTCACACATTTCTCCATCCGTACCATGTTAATATATTCAACTAAACGCGAAATCATCCCTAACGGAAATCTATTTTCACAAAGAAGACGCGCTTTTTCCCACCGCATTTGTTTACAGCCCCTTCGCCATAGTGAAATGACACGGGTGTTACGGAGTAACAAAAACCAGGACCGAGTCTCTTAAAGGGCCAGTACAGTACTGTGCTTATGGACTGCTTCCATCTGTCTCTTAAAACCTAGTGAGCTGCAGCTCTTTTGGACATCCGTGGCCATGTTCAAAATATCATAGTAGCGTACTACTCTTACAATTTATACTTAATATAGTACGTATACTATAAATAGCATTCACATGTTCTGTATGAATTATCCACAAGATCTGACATTTCATTTACAAATATGATTAGTCACTACAAGGGTTAATGTTTGGCTAGCTAGCCCCTACTGGTAGATTTGCTGGTAAAGTCTTTTTTCCCATTGACAAGCATTTAAAACGACAAACTCTGTTTTTTTCCCATT